>NW_028277044.1:5120000-5420000 GCF_059951505.1 Python bivittatus | reverse complement strand
GGAGAGCTGACTCTTTTGAGATGCTGAAAGGAGGAACTACAGAAGGTGGTCTTTTCAGATAAAAAATACTGCTGAATACTTTTAGGGTAGCACATTTCCTAGAAGAACAAAGATAGCTAAAACCCAGGAAGAAGCCAAAAGAATAGGATACTGCAAATAGAAAAGCAATGGGATATATATGTCTAACAGTGATTCTTTGCTGGTTCATTCTGAAAACAAATAGCAAAAGATATGGGGAGTAAACATCAAGGCTTATTTCAGAGGAACAATATGACATCTCAAATGTCTTTAATGTTGCAACTATGTAAAAATAAAGTTGAGATGGATTATCAGCTCTTATGGACATCTTTCTGAAAAGTTTACAATTGGAAAATCAGAATGCAGTGTTACCAGAAGTAGCTAAAGTAGCCTTATTTCTTCACAGTCTGCCTGAAGAATATCAGGGGATTATTCATATTCCTGAAATGAAAAACAAACAAACAAATAAAACATAACAGTAAGTTTTGCTTAAAGCAAACAGAAAAAAAGAATTAAAATCAGAGGCAAATTAGCTGGCAGGAAGTACATTTCCTGAAAACACAGAATGTGTATGAACTATTGTATTGTCGAAGGCTTTCACGGCAGGCATACAATGGCTGGTGTGGGTCTTTCGGGCTGTGTGGCCGTGTTCTTGAAGTTTTGTTTCCTAACGTTTCGCCAGCACCTGTGACCGGCATCTTCAGAGTGCAGGAGCACAGACAGGGGCAGTTCTCTCTGTGCCCAGGGTGATGTGACCCTTTTGTGGGTATTTATAGAGATCTGAGGGGGGGGGGAAGGGAGGATTGGGTGTGTGTGCGGGGGGGTTGAGTTACTGAGTGGCTGCTTGTTTTGGTGTCAGCATCAGTGCTGGTGTTTGAGATTCACAAACACCAGCACAGTTTCAATAAAAAAGAGGAGAGTCTAAAAATCAACAAAACCTGGCTACCAATCCTGAAAAATACAGCCTGCAAAAGGTCAACGAACTCAGCTCAACCACCAGGACATGTGAACAGTTCACACAATGAACTTGCTAATCACCCCCAGCAGCCCCTCGTTAACAATTCAATAGAAGAAAAAACCCTGCCTAATCCCCAGGAAGATACACACAGACACCAAAACAAGCAGCCACTCAGTAACTCAACCCCCCACACACCCCCAATCCCCCCTCCCCCCCCCTCAGATCTCTATAAATACCCACAGAAGGGTCACATCACCCTGGGCACAGAGAGAACTGCTCCTGTCTGTGCTCCTGCACTCTGAAGATGCCGGTCACAGGTGCTGGCGAAACGTTAGGAAAAAAAATTCAAGACCATGGCCACACAGCCCGGAAGACCCACACCAGCCATTGTATGAACTATTGCTGCCCACAGAAGAACAAAACCAGAGACCCTTCCTAAAAATTGGATGCCAGAGGCAAATTCCAAAGGGATGAATGACTGGCCAGGAAAGTTGATTGGAAAATAGAAGAGAAACAAAAAAAAAAAGGGGGGGGGGAACAAATTCCAAACTCTGTTTTGTCCAAGAAAGAATCTGTGGAGTAAATCTTTATAATATTCAACCATCTCAATAACTTCTAATTCACTGAATTAGATACAAGTTATACAGTTCCTGTCTACTTTGGAAATAGAGAAATCCTCAAAATGATGGAAATACTAATTGATGAAACTTATTATGTCCCATGTTTGAAAACTAGTCATTTAAGTGTGAGAAAACTCACATGCTGAGAATATAAAATAATTGTCCATGAAAGTTACTACTTAGTTAGGCAAGACAATAAGCTCCAGAAAGTGATTTTTTGGGGATGGGATTGCCTTTATCAAGTGAAACATATAACATAAATTAAACACAGTCAAAGAGTGTTTGCATAAAGATTATATGAAACTGTGGCACTGAGGATTTGGGCATAGAAATAGAGAATGTATTTCTAAATTAATGAAAGGAAATGTGAACTCATGAATTTGAGGTTAGGCAAAATTATTTCCAGTACTCGGTTAATCAGTACTGGTGCCCCTCAGGGATGTGTGCTTTCTCCACTGCTTTTTTCCCTTTATACCAATGACTGCATTTCAAAGGGCTCTTCTGTTAAAATTTTGAAATATGGAGATGATACAACTGTCATTGGTTTAATTCAAAATGGAAATGAGTCAGCATATAGATGGGAGGTTCAACAGCTGGTCTTGTGGTGTGGTAGTAATAACCTGAAACTGAATACACTTAAGACCGTGGAGATGATTGTGGACTTTAGGAAGAATCCTTCTTCTATTCCTCCCCTTACTATACTTAACAGTCTAGTATCAGTGGTAGAGTCCTTCAGGTTCCTGGGCTCTATACTTTCCCAAGACCTGAAATGGACGTATAACATTACAGCCATTATTAAAAAGGCACAGCAAAGGATGTTTTTCCTGCGGCAACTTAGGAAGTTTAAATTATCCCAGGAGCTCTTGGTGCAGTTTTACAGGGGAATCATTGAGTCTGTTATCTGCTCCTCTATAACTGTCTGGTTTGGTTCTGCAACCAAACAGGACAGACTCAGACTCCAACGAATAGTTAAGTCTGCAGAAAGGATCATTGCAATCCATCTGCCTTCTGTAGAAGAACTATATACTGCGAGGGTCAAAAGGAGGGCAGAGAGGATATCTGCAGACTCTTCTCATCCTGGGTACAATCTGTTCCAGCTTCTTCCTTCAGGATGGCACCATAGAGCTCCTTATGTTAAAACATCCAGACATCAGAATAGTTTTTTCCCTCGTGCCATTGCTTTGCTGAATACCATGTGATCTTTTTTTTGCTCTTATCCAAACGCACCGTTGATTTTGCTGTTATCACCGAAGATAAATTCCTTGTGTATGTTTTATACTTGCCCATTAAAGTATTGGTATTGGTATTGGTATTGGTATTGGTATTGGTATTGGTAAAATAAAATCTTACAAGTCCAAAGAAAAATGCATGGTGTTAAAGCAATGCA
The DNA here is from genome assembly GCF_059951505.1 of Python bivittatus. NCBI lineage: Eukaryota > Metazoa > Chordata > Lepidosauria > Squamata > Pythonidae > Python > Python bivittatus. Next base: position 5,417,017 of record NW_028277044.1, on the reverse strand, counting down.
AGTGGAGTCACTTCCAGTCTTGTAAAGGAAAACATTAGAAAATGTCATCCATTTAGATTTTTACAGAAACTAACTCCAGAAAATTATTCTTATATTCTTACATTTATTGATATATTTTCAAATTATTTTTGATCTACCTACTTAAAAAGAAATGTGAACTTGTGGGGGGAAAAAAGCAAGAGTAAGAAATAAATCTGGAAGGGGGTCTAAATTTTGTGTACTGTGAATACACAAAAGTGGAAATTGAACAATATCTGAAAGCACAAGGAATAAATTAAGAGAAAACAACTACTTACACCCAGAACAAAATTATATAGCTGAAAAGAAGTGGTGTGTGTGTGGACTGTATCACACATGACCAGAAGCAAGCTTCATGATGCTGGACTAGCAAAGCAATATTGGACAGAAGCAGCAACATATTTGTAAAAGAGACTACTATTAAAAAACAAACGCCATTTGAACTGTGGGATGGGGCCAAAACAAATCTAAAACACATTGAGGTATTGAGTCCAAGACATATCTTGCATAACTAAAGAGAAAAGGAACAAATTATGTTACTTTATAAAACAGCATCTTTATATGATATGAATGTGGTCAAATTTCGTAGTTCAATTTGGGGGGGAAAAAAATCTAGTGAAACCAGAACTCTAAAATAACAGAACAGAATAGAACACATAGTGACTTTTACCAACTGGTATTAACAGTTTCTTAACAAGGGCAGTGATACAAATCCCTGTTTGGAACACAAGTAATAGCTGCCTATTGTTCTGAGTTAATTAATTAATTAATAATAAAAAATTAATAGGACACTATTCTTCCATTTCTGTTGATGGTATATAAATATGAGGCATTTTGCTTGTGTCTTAGGAAGATTACAGTTTAACTAAGTCTATTTGGCTCTACCAGCAGTGAGCCTTAATGCACCTAGCATGGTCCTCCGGCTCTGTCTTCTTCCTCCCTGACCTTCTGGTCCCTGGCTCCATTGCCAACCTGGTATTTTTCAGATGCGTTGGTAACACAACAGCATAACACCTAGTGTGGGCAATGACTTCACTGGCTTGGAATCTTAGATGTATGGGATAAATTTAGTAAGTCAGAAAGGCATGTATGCCGGCAATAATTCAGTGTAAGGAACAGATTTAGTATTCTTAGCTTATGTCTGCAAGACTATTATATGCACAAAAATAGAAGGATTCTGAAAAACCCACAATGGAAGAATGGTTGATGAAGATGACAGAACTGGTAGAGATGGCAAAATTAACTTGTTTAGATTTGAGGAAGATCAACGACTACACTTATCAGTAGCTGGAAACCCCTTATGGACTTTTTGCCGAAACAAGAGAAAAACGAACTTGTGATTTACGGATTTGAAGATTAGAAAAGGTAGCTTATGGAAAGAAGGAAATTATGATGTAACCACACAGAGAAAGGGTAAAATATAAATGCATTTATAACCACTGTCAAAAAGATTGGAAGCAGCTTCTTTATAATCTTTTTTTTTCCTTTTTCTATTTTCTTTCTTACTTATTCACTATTCTTCCTTATTTTCTTTTTTTCTTTTCTAATATTTGTATTGCTTTTGTCTTGTTAAAAATTTCTTCAATAAAAATTATATTTTTTTAAAAAAAATCTTAACTTATGTGAAAAAGAAATGAGGAACTGAGGAGATATTCTACTTATACTTTTGTTTATTGTTTTTATTCTTTTTAATTGTTACCTGCCCAGAGTCATGTACTTGAGATGGGCAGCCATATAAATTTAAAAAGTAAATAAATAAATATTGTGAAAATAGAATAAAAAATATTTCCAAAAATTCAAAAAGAAGACAATATCCAAGCAGCTTTCTGAAGAATTATCCTGGCAGCCACAGAACATTAAAGAATGAAAGCTTTGGGCAATAAGAAACAAGCAATGCAATTAGTGAACACAAACTTTAACATAAAATAAAAAAGGACAAAGAAGAATATTTCAATCAAGAATGATAACAAATAAATAACAATTAAAACATGAGTTTTTAAAAAAATATCAAAGAAATTACAAGAGAATTTAAAGATAAGATAAGGCTCTTCAAGAGTAACCATTGAAGAAATCTGAGACAAAATATTAAGTTTTTGAGGGAAAATATTGAGAATACTTGAGTTAAAATATATTGAAACCTTTTATAAAGAGGAGTATTGATTGATATAAAGACAGAGAATATATTTTTCACTAGATTGCACTAGAATGTGAGGTCTGGCTATTACATAAAAGAGCACAGCATAGATGAAATAACCATTGGACTGTTTAAAGCCACAAGAGAAGAGACAATTAAAGTGTTAACAGTGTTAAGTAACCAAATAAGGAACATGACTGTGTGATGTAGGAAAAAAAAGAGGGAAGGGATGTATATAACTACCAAAGAAGGGAGGGGCAAGAGAATAGGTGAATTACTGAATCATTGCACTAAATGCTCATGCAAATGAGGTTTTGCTAAGATCTTACAAAGAAAACAGTATAGCTATAGATAGAAGATAAATAACAAATGAATAGACAGGCTTCAGAAAAAGCAGAATAACCAGTATACAGATAATGGAAAAAGCAAGGGAATTTAAGAAGGTTTAGTTTTGCTTTATTGACTACAGCAGCGTTTTTAAACTTGGCAACTCTAAGATATGTGGACTTCAGCTCCCAGAATTCCCCAGCAAACATGCTGGCTGGGAAATTCTGGGAGTTGAAGTCCACACATCTTAAAGTTGCCAAGATTGAGAAACACTGGAGTACAGTAATGAAGCACATTGTGTGGATAATGGAAGAATGTGGAATACATTAAAGCCAGTGGGTGTGTTAAAATACCAGATTATCCTTCTGAGGAATTCGTACAATGAACAAAATGCTACTGTAAGAATTATGCTTGGGGGAAGGGGGGAAAAAAAAACAGAGTGGTTCAGAATATGAGACAACGATGCATATTTACCGTATTCAGTTTAACTTGTACAGTGAATATATTAGAAGAGTAGAAGGATTGGAAGAGGTTATAGTTTGAATAAAAATTGGTGATTCAAACCCTAACAATCTGAGATATACCGATAACGCTACATTGTTACTGAAGGTAAAGTAGATTTAGAAGTACTTATTATGAGAATAAAAATGGGAGGTGAAAATATATGGGTTAAAGTTGAATATTAAGAAGAAAGGGTATCAAGGAGCATGCTTTGTGAATTCATAGTTGACAGCAACAAAGTGGTGGTAGATAGTTTTGTTCTGTTTGGCTCAAGAATAGATTAAAAATGGGTCATGTGCTGAAGAAATAAAGAGGAGATTAACTTTAAGAAGGAAAGCAGTGTTCATTTAGATAGGATCCTGAAGAATATTTCCATGACAACAAAGATCATAATAATTAAAACATTTTTCCCAGTATATGACTATGCAAGCTGGACATTAAGAAAAAGTAAGAGTACAGACACTTTCCGATTATGGATTTGGAGACAATCATTAAGATTATTCTGAGATGTAAGAAGGACCAATCAATCAGTCCAAATAAAGAGTGTTCTCTTGAGGCAGTGGTTAGTAAATACAAATCCACATATTTTGGGTATGAGTGAGTGATCCATGATGATAGATTTAGGATGAGAAGGGAGCCGACTATGCTTGGCAAGAATGAGGCAAGGTGGATGGACAGGATCAAAGGAAAAATAGAAAAGTAGAACAACCCACTTATTCTTTTTGTTAAAGTATAAATGACATACCAGACTTACCATGCTTTGTTAACTCCCAAAATAGAAGATAGCAATATCATGTAGACTAATCCATGTTGGCCACGTTTTGGCCTATATATGTCAGGTTCTTGGGTTTATAAGTAATAATAGGTTAATTATTTAATTGAAGAATGCAGTATAAGGTTATTTATTTTGATTTGATGATAATAATGGGGATCACAAATGAATTAGAGGATTTACTTGCATTGAGTGGCATTCAGGACAGTAGATGTCATATTGTCTCAACGAGATATCAAAAGAGTACTTTAAAAAAGCCTTCTAATGACATCTTTATAGAATGATCACATCCATTAATTTGTCACCCTAATTGGCATTAGGTCTTAAGAATTCTAGTAATTAATTGCTCACTGTCATAAATACAAATAATGAGTCCATTATGTTGTATAAGTACCAGAAACCAGTCTTTAATAAACTGCAGGATTTTGTGCAAGGAGTAAATTCATTATTCGCCAAAGCTTAATTGAGAATTACTTTTGCTCTTGTCTTCCTTGAGTTTTCAAGAACTCTAGATCAATAGGATTTATTGGCTGTTTTAGTGTTTTCTTAATTATGCTTTTTTTTTCCCCCATAGAACTGCTTGCATTAGCACATGTGAGAACTGTAAATGTTGGAACTTCTGAATTTCTAATCATCAAATGTGTAAATGTGAAAGTTCAGAGAGGACCATGAATCTTATCAGTGCATTGATTGGCAAAAGTTTTTATCTTTAGACAAGATGCACAAATGTTCTGCAGATATTCAGGAATAAGAGTGCTTTATAAGAATTTCCAAATGATTGCAGTTCATTCAGAAAGATATATGCTTATTTCTATTCATTTATATTACTTATCCAGTAGACAAATCATTCAACTCACCCACTCTTCTTCTGCTGTATTAATCAAGTCCACTAATCACGCTAAAAGTCACTTTAACACTGTGAGTTGGTTGTTGCTAGTATGCTGTCCATAAATCTTAAGACTACTTTTCTAAACATCCTCCATGTAATTTAATGTATGCCTGTATGTGAAATGCTGTGAAGATAATTGCTTCCAAACAGGAAGCCTGCATCTTCCTTGATCTGTCTTGATTTAGTTAGAATCCAAAGATGAGCCCCAAAAAATTCCCTCAGAGGCATTAATATATTTTTTCTACTATTAACAAAAGCTTTAAAACTCAGTTCTGTGAATCCTATATGTTGCATTGTAATAAAAGGTATAAGTAGCTTTCTCTCTCTCTCTCTCTCTTTGTCTCATACAGTATGTACTATATGTATTCTACGAATATAGAATATAATATCGTTCCTTCTATCTTTCTATCTATGCACATTCACACAAATGTATTTTCTCTGGGATGACTTCCACAAATTCAAGAAATGAAACACTATTTTTATTCAGAACATATTTTAGTTTAGTTTAGAGATGTCCATATTCGATTTTCCCTTGCTTATTCCTTTAGTCCTTGCTTTAATTTATGGAGATACCTAGCAGGTGCCTATTCATATTTCTATTTCTATTCTTTGTCCAAATACAGTTTAAATGATGCTGTGTCAATGTTCTTTTCATGTTTTTTTTTCCTTGAAATTTATGAATAATAGAAATGGGGAAAAAAATCATTAATTGAAACAGAAATTCCTCCAAGATTTAAAAAAACAAACAAAAAAGTGATTTTCTTTCCTTGTCATTTCCACCTTTAAAACAAACAAACAAACAACTGTAAACAGTGGATGTTATTTTTGTGGCAATATGACACAAAACAACAATACACCAGGTCAGAAAGCTGGAAAGAGACTGGGTGCTACTGATTGCAACAGATTTTTTTTATTTAATGTAAAGAAAAGATAATAGAACTATTTTGTCTGGTAAGGAAAGTTAGCCATCTGCCACATATTGAAAATTTCTTTAGCATCTTCTGGTCTAGCCCAAAGGAAGGGCCTGAAGACTTGGCTTTGCCATCTAGCCTGGGGACGAGAGAGTGGTGTGGAGCCCATAAATTGGCTGTACTCTTCTTGAATGGCTGTGTTCTCCTGGTGACTGTATTGTATGGCTTTTAATTGTTTAGTTGCTTTTAATATTTGTATGGTTTGTATGGCTGTTTTATTTTATTTTAGTTTTTGGTACTGTTTATGTTTTAATTGTAAGCCGCCCAGATTCATGAATGTGAGATGGGCTATATAAACGGAATGGAATGGAATGGAGTGGAATGGAATGGAATTACAGATTTTTTTTTCTCTTTGTCCTAAAATGATCCAAGAGTTGTGAAAAGACAACTCTAACCTGGCACTAAATCCATACACTAAAACAGGAAACGAAAGGATTAGTCCACACTTCTTTATATGTTTATGCATTCAGAATTCATTCCTGTTGGGTTCAAACACCCTTAACTCCTAGGTAAGTGAGTTTAAGATGACATACAGGATTGAAAGTTAAAATGATGGCTTGATTTGTTATGTCTTCCCTTTGAAATAAAATTTAGATGGGAAAAATGATAATTATGACCAAGTTTAATAATCTAAGCCAGCCTTTGCCATCCTGGCAAGTTGAAGCCCAGTCATCTCAAATGTGTTCGGGATGGATAAATATTATCTAACTGCTGTAGGGGAAAGTAGGGAAGAAAAGGTCAGCTGCATTTCAATTGCTATCTTTTCTGTTTTCTGTTGCATTTTCACCAGCAATAACGGTGTTTTTCCTTTATACAAAGAAGCCTTTAGAATAGGAAAAGCAGGAAAGGTAAAAAATATTTGCAATTGTTGTCACCATTGTTATAATCCTAATCCAAGCCATTCTAGTAGCCTTTTCACCAGAAGATCCAGGGAATATGATTTAAAACAATAAAATAATCTACTGTTTGTATCTGTCTCCATCCATCCATCATCCATCCATCCATCCATCCATCCTCATATACTGTATATCATGAAGAATAAAACTCTTTGAACAATAATCATGGAGCAGCTATTAATATCCAAGTATGAATACAATCAACCCTCCATCAACTCTAAAACATTTCTAAATTCTAAATGTAGTCTCTTTCTGGGTGACCTGTTGTTCTTGCTGAGAACAGAGTGACCCTCTGTCTGTTTTTCTTTTACTGCAATGCAGATAAGTTCCACATTTCTGTAAAGAAATCCTGGCTAAGTTCTGACCCACCAGGCCAAACCAAACTTAAAAGCTTTGTATAGTTGTCTGCCTGATGAATAGCAAGCCAGATTCTGCAATCTCTGACAAGCAGCAAAATTAAAAGGCTAAGGAATTCTTCATAGTATTCATAATGTCAGTGCAGTAAATGACAAAGGCAGGTTTGGGGAGAATGAGTAATGGGGGAAAAACTTTCATTGGATTACTATTTTTGTAGATGTACCAGTGAATGTCACTTAAGCCTTATCTGGATAATGGGACCTTATTTTATTTTATTTTTTTCTTACTTTTTTTTTAATGCTTTAAAGGAAGTGATAGGAACTCTTCTGAGGAATTGCAGGTAACTTCTCTTCGGAAAAGGCGGCTGCATTAACAGTAGTTTGCTTTGCACACCAGCTCTGATTGGACTTAGTGAGATTTTAAGCCTGATGTTTGTTTGCACTGCAGTATTCAGAGCCAGTGAACCAGCACATTAGATATTTCCATACCACCTTGGGCTTCAGTTCTAAAGTTACTTACCAGGAAATAAGACCTGGGGAAAATGAGTAAACAAAAAAGGCACTTTTGAAATGCCATGCCTCGTGAAACAAGACTGAATAATGCCACATCATTCGCACGTTTACCCTGAGATCATCCAAGCAGCCGATCCCTGTGTATCTTGATTCTTTTAGAAGGGCGATTGCAATGCTGCGACAGCAATCTTACCTCAGAGTAAGGTAAGGCTCATAATCTGGTGACTCTCATTAATTCCCATAGAACCTGGATCAAACTGGGTTTATTTAATGCAAGATATAGAATTTTGCCACTGGGTGGAGGGGAATGAACAGTTCTGCTACATTTATGTTTCTTGAGGTGCAGTCAAATATCATTTTGGTAAAATTATGCACATCATTTCTATATAACAAATAGAAATCAACGTGAAGCAAGATTATCTTAGAAGAAAGAGAGCACTTAAATATGTCAATCCAATCAGTACAGAATTCAATATGTCAATCAAATCAGTAGAGAATTGTTTGTTATTTTACTATCTCCCTCCATTTTTGTACACAGAGGCTCCCATGCACGGAGACATGTCTGTTTTCTGAAATGTCATTTCCTTTTCTTTGTGTCATGGGGAAGTATATTAGAGTGATGACACAGTGTGTTACAATTACAGGCAGCTACTTTCATAATATTTTCTCTGTGTTTATGCAAATTTATGCATAGATAATAAAATAATATCATTATTATATTTACCAACTATCCATCTATTAATTTATAACAGAAAATAGAGCTTGCATTTTGTAAGCGTAAATACTTTCCTATCTTTCCAGGCCAGTTTAAATATCTATCTATCTATCTATCTATCTATCTATCTATCTATCTATCTATCTATCTATCTATCTATCTACCTACCTACCTACCTACACGGAGGATATTTCATATACACTCTTACTTCATATTGTAGCTTCTGTTCATTCTGTTTCTACTTTTTTTTTGTTTTTGGCCATAAAATGGCCTATTAATCCATATAACAATTCATATGTAAAATGCAAAGCACCACATACACATATACACCCTCAAGAAATATCATGTATAAAGGATAGAAATAAAATTAATTTTAAGACACCTGAAGCCCCTACTGCTAATGTTTACTTGACCAGGATCAGAAATTCTAAGAGAAAAGTTACTGTGCAAGAAGCTGTCATGAGTAGGTACTGTATGACCCTTTGAATAACTTGATCCTAAACTTTAGGGGCTTTAAAACTTAATATTGCCAATTCAAATTGAGTTTGGAAATGATTGGGTAGCTGGAAACAATAAATATTTAATCTGTCTCATCTCCCAAGGACTGGCCATCATGAGAGATAATCTAGTGGTCTACACTGGATGTATTTAGTACATTTGTAAGTAGGTTTGGGAATGCCCCTACACATACACACATCACATAATATGTATTCTTCAGAAGGAGTTCAGCCCCATCCCAGTCCATTTCTGGGCTGCATAATCCACATGAGTTAGAACTTTCTGCATTTCCTTGCTCCCATCCAATGGTGCTCCAAAGTTCTGCAGCCCAGATATAGTAGCCCTAGTCCAAAACAGTATTTCTGAAAAGCAGACTAGTTTTATTTGGGTTAATTTTTAGTTTTATTCCAAGACCATTGCTTTGTTTGGAGAGGTTCCCCCCCTCTCCTTCAAATGTCAGAGAAATATTGCATAGTATCATTGGGAACTGTAAATGAAATTACCTACATTTCAACACAAAGACATATGGAATTGGTACATTCATATAACTGAATTTAACTCACATTATGTCTAGTATTTTAGGATATTCTAATATGTTTATAACACTGTAATAGAACAATAAGGCACAAAATCAAATGCCTGTTCACAATTTGGGTACTTTTTAATCCTATGCACACTGGTTTAGGTCCTGACTAAAATGGTTCTCCCATTACAATGGGACATACTTTGAAGTCAACATAGATAAGATTATTCTGTCTAATCAAAATATTCTGTTTGATATAAATAGTAGGGATAAGGGATTTGTCATCTGAGTAGTCCATCTATGTTGTTTTGAGACTGTGAACAAGTTGTATTCTTTTTGACCAGTACTACTTTGCACTGCACTGAGTTTTGGTTGTTTAACTTTTGCTGACATAGCTTTGGGTGTTTGTGATTGACGGTTTCCTACTCTGAGCTCTTTAGAATGTACTTGTTTAGCTTGCTGGATGTAGAATCTGGGCAATAGTCTGTATATTTGTGTGTGTCCTGTTTATGAATGAAAGAGTTATAAGCTGCACAGCAATGGGCAATCTGATTTTTAACAGTTGAAAACAAGAACAACAACAACAATAGCAAATTTAATCACTGCTTCAGTTCAATCAATGGGGGATTTGCAAATTTTGTTTTTAAATCTCCCCATTAAAGTACTGGCATCTTTATTCCTTTCCATTGACCATTCTCTCCAGAAACCTAAGGACTGGTGTAAGGGGGGAAAAAAACAACCAACCCTCTCAATCTTTAAGAAAGAAGCTAAAAACAAACCAGCTGATTTCTGCCCAATCAATCTTCTAAATACCCACAGCAAGCTGTATGCCAGGCATTTCTGTGGAAGCTCACCATCTTGCAGATCCACAAGGTTTATAGCTGAGGTCAGGATGATCTGCTCTAGATCACTATCTAGTACAAAACCACCTAGAGGAAAAACATTGCACTGTACAATGATAATGTAGTAGTATTGACTTAAAATGGCTTTTTGACTTTCTTCCCAGAGATGGACTAAGGACAAAGGTGGGAAGAAGGTTTCTGTTTCCTTCATGAAATTTCACAAACACACTCAGATGCAGGTTAAATATGCTTCAGGATGTACATCCAATTCCCATTGGGAAAAAAAAAGAAGTGAAAAAAGGGGGTATACTTCCTCCCCTCTTATTTAATTTTCATATAAAATCTATGATTCAAGTCCTAAAAATAAATAATGTGTGTTACTGTGTTGCCTTTTCTACTCAGGCTGATGTTCAGACCAAATAGCCTCCATGCTGCTAAATTGGTCTACAGAGAGTGGTCAGATGAGGATAAAGTGTTACTTCTTTTGCTTAAAAAGTATGCAGGAACTTCTTGAACGGTAGTTAAGTTATGTACTACTGCCACTGCTTAAAAAATTCCCCAGTCCCCTTAAAACACACACACACACACACACACACACACACTTCTCCCACACCATGTAAAAGCTTGATTCATTGAGCATTTATTTAGCACTTTTCTTAATAAAAACAACTTAGTTTTAAAAACTAAGTGCAGAACAGAAATAAAGGAATATCAATTAAATTAGAATATATAAAAATACTAAGTAGCTGCACAACAAACTTAAGCAGTTCTTTTATTTTCTTTTTGTAAACCACCTAGAGCCACTTGTGATGAGATAAACAGCTATATCAATTCTTTTAATAAATAAATAATTAACTCTAAGGAAATAGAGAAATACCAAAAAGACAATAACTTGCAATAAAATAAAAGATAAAGTAGACCCTATAAAACCTGCTTAGAATACATAACTAATTAAATCAAGTAAAATTAAATGATTGACAATATAATTGTGTGTGTGTGTGTGTGTGTAGATAGATAGGTAGACAGACCTTAATCTTTGTTTTTTATAGGAATATACTCATTTTGCACAGTTTATTCATTTTGTGAGCATAATACACTTTAAATACCTGGCTTTTTATACAAGCTGGATGCTTGGTAGCAACATATACTTGTATTTTTGAGGTTTAATAGTAACATATACTTGTGTTGAGGTTAAAAAAAAAAAAAAAGCAAGCATCTTGTCTCCAGTACCCATTGTTTTATCTCACAGGAATATTTGATTAGTTGAGTTCTGTTGTATCAGAATGCAACTGATTCAAAACATTCCAAAAGAACTTGAAGCCAAACTTGTTTTGAATAGGAGATTCTATCCAAACATTTTGCTTTAATGGAGACATTTAGGGATGTTAAACTGCAGCAAGAATGGAAGGCTGTTTTCTAAAATATGCATCCAGACATTACTTGTCCTGGCCCAGGAAATAATATTTACAGACTTGGCCAGGAGAAAGTAGAAGAGCACAGTATCTTGAACTGAAATTACAAGCAATACCAATTTTCTTCCTTCTTTTAAGGACCTATTTTGTATTATGTAAGGTGGAGTCCCATACCCTGGATCACAGCTGGAGATGTGTTGTTGCATCCATAATCCCTGGCTTGGTTTTCCATTCAAACCTTCATCTATCCAAACTGATTTTTGCCCTATGGAGGAAAAACAAAAACAACCCAAAGCTGATAGGAGTTATGCCATTGGATAAAGAACAGTGTGGAGTGGATCTGGAACAGAAGCAAGGCAGGAGAGAAAGGAACTAAATAGTCATACAGATCAAAAATTGTAAAAAGAAAAAAAAATGCTGGCAAACTTCTGAGACGGTAGTTGGGACATCTTAAATATAACAAGTAACATTTACCTCAAAAACATACAGAATATATGAAGAAGAGGAGAATTACAGTACTTGGGCAAATCCTTTAAAAAGACAAATGCAAAAAAGGCACATAGATGTCTGGTGCTAACCACAGTGACACCAAACTGAGACAACATGCATCATGACGTCATGATGCAAGCTCTGACCATTCATGTTTGTGTCATATTATATGCAAGTATGTAATGGGTGGAATTTGCCCTGCAACATTGTGACACACGTTTCATCATTTGAACATTCTCCCACGGAGGCCTAGGATGTTACTTATTTGTTGCAGTGAAAAATTTCAATTTATAATTTAATTCTGCAATTTACCTTTCAAAAGCATTCTGTCTAATATGTTTCTCTTCCTCAGTAAAGGAGGATTTTCTGAAGTTTGAGAATGATGCTAACTGTCTGATTCATATAATGACTATATTCATTTAAGGAAGCTCTTAATCTGTGTTCTTTGGAGTCTAATAAAACTCTTTGCAGAGCTTTTCTAAACCATGTGCACCTTCTTGGCAGCCAGACTTTGACAAGGAATAATGTCTGACCTTAGTAGAATTAAGGAAGAAATAAACAATTAATTTTGAGAATTATATTGCTAAAGGAATGACTCTTCCCATAATAGACAAGGGGAATAAAATCTGTTGCATGTTAAAAATACTTGCAGAATTAGAAAATAGAGATATGTAAAGTTATGATATATTAAACACTCATGATACCACATCGATGTACATGTATTTGTTTTATTTAAAGCTATTTTTAAAGAAGTACCTGTAACTGAATCAGAGAAAGAGAAAGAGAAGAGAAGAGAAGAGAAGAGAAGAGAAGAGAAGAGAAGAGAAGAGAAGAGAAGAGAAGAGAAGAGAAGAGAAGAGATCACTTTTAAGAATGGGGCATCCTTGGGTGTGTATATGTGTGCGTGTGTTAAAAAAGTCAAAATGGCATCCAAGGCCATGTGATCAAAAATCTACCCCTTTTTTAAATATGTCATAATGCACTTTAAAAAGGTGTGGGGCCTTGATCACATGATTACAAGGCATTCAAAGAAGAAGAAGAAAAATAAAGAATGTTGGAGCACAATCATGAATTTCCTTTCTGCAAAGGCTTTCCCCACCCCACACTCAAGTCAGAGACAGTGATGGAGTAAAAATAATGCAGAACACTTCTATAGGACTGGATGCTGTCGCACCAGTAAGAATTATAGTATTGATAGAACCTAGATACTGTAGCTCCATAGCTGTCAGCCATACAAGGTAGATCAGACTAAGAAACCAATGCTATATAGGCCAGGACTACTTTTTTTTAGAAAACACCTATAGTAACAGAACCTTGCAAATCTCTCTCACTTTATCTTCATGTGAACTAGGAAGGGGATTGTCTGAGATTTTTTCTCAAATTAGTTTCTTGGAATGGGTTCAAGCCCCGCTTATCTGACCATCGCCTTGGCAGCAGCTCTTCCTCCTATCCTTCAAGGCCATTCCCTATCCCTTCAATGTCAGTCCATGGAATTTCAAGTAACCATAGCAAAGCAATTAACATGATCAGGAGAAAATGATGAATCAAGGAGAAAATTGTATTGAAGTGTGAACGTAAGCTAAGGAACGTATTTGTGACATCTGAGTGAACTGCATGTTGCAGTACAAAGAAATAAAGCATTGACAATACCAATTCTTCAGCAGTAGTCTATTTAGTAGATCTCTTTCTTATTCCATTCAGAGCGGTGATTCTCAACCTTTTTGAAGCTGCCACCCCCCTAAGGAGATGAAAATTTTTCAACGCCCTCCCTTTGTGAAAATCCTGTAATTTAGGGTATGGGGGGGGGGGAGTTACTGAATTATAAAAGGCAAAAATTTTAAGTATTTTTTTTCAGTAGACTTACACACCAAATTTGTTCGATTTAACTCGATACTTTTGCCCTGGAAGGTAATTGCATTCCTTTTATTAAAATTAAAATGACTAATGCAAAAAAAATGCTTGGATGCTCTTTCTTAAAATTAATAATTCACGACCACGATAAAGAACTAATAAGCGCACTTACCTAGCCGACTGGCAAATAAACAATGAAAGTAAATCGAAACTGAGGGGAAAAAACAGAAATGAAGCGAATGAAAAGCAACTCAAGAAACACGGGTCAAATCAAACATTCATATTGAAAGGACGCTCAACGCACGCACTGCGATTAATCGCATGGGAAAACAGCTGACGCATGTGCTGTGCTCGTTGGGATCGGAGAAGAATCGTAGTGTCGAGTTCTTCAAGGTCAGCCTACCTAGAATACAAATTCGTCTCACCATTCTTAGAAGTGCGTGAGGGCAGCCGTCGCGTAAGTTCGTTTTATTGCTGGTACAAATGGTGTAAACCGGATAATCGATTTAATAAACTTTTTTTGGAGTTTTAAAATTAAGTTCAAATGCCAAAACATGCTCATCACCCCTCTACCGCCCAAAACATGCCCACCGCCCCCCTACCGCCCAAAACAAGTTCACCGCCCCTCAGCATCCTCCCACCGCCCCCCGTTGAGAACCAATGATTTAGAGCTTTTCATTTAAAAAAAGTCTATCCTTTTTCAGTTTAAGATAGGCCCCCCAGATACTCAAAGTATATAACTTTCCTGCATCTTTTCCCCACAGATTTTATATACCATGGGAAACTGCATGTTTTACATCAGTTTTTAGATTGTTTCGGGCCACATTCTATAGCAGGGTTAATGCAGTTTTCTTCATTTAGTCGGACTCTCTGAAATTAATGTGATTTACTTCATGACTAAAGCTTTCTATGGATCCATATTTATTTGTCATATTAATTGGGCCAAATCAGTGTTTCTTATTTATTTTGTTAACTACCCCAGAAATGTAATCAAAGGGTAAAGAATACTTTAAGAAGGAGCTGTTCTTCTGAGCAGTTGCTGCTGAGGTTCAGGTTCAAAGCATGTATCAGAATCTTTTGGACATTTATTGCAAAGATTTATATCCTACAACTTTTGTTGACTCTAAATTGGATTCTGCCCTATCCGCCTTGAGCTTCACTTTCTTCTTCAATATAGCCAGGTCAAAGGGAAGTGTTATGCCTTTAGTGCTTTGGTTTTATGGACTTCTCATCATAAAGACCATGAGTTATACAATCTCTCACTTCTGAAAAATCACAATTTGAGTTGTGATGGTAACAAATAGATCACCCCAGTATTGCTTTCCTTGTCAACTGTTTCATTTATTCCCGAATTAGAAGGGGATAAAAATTCTTTCCCGCATCAACTCTAAAAGTTGATGCTTGTTTCTGGCCAACAGCTGACTTTCAAGTTATAGATGTGCCATCTCTGCCAGCTTTTAATGTGGCCTTTATTTGTTATTTAGCCAAATTATGCAGAAGAATATACAGCACTGCTCAAATTATTTCAGGGGATAGAGACAAGGTAATGATTGGTTTTCCCTGGCTTAGTAGGTACAGTATTTCCAAGTTTTAATGATAATGAAATTATCTTGGCACCTTTTGGCCCAATATGAAAATGTACATTAAGATTGCATCTACAAGCAATATATTCTATTGCTATCACCTTCATTTCAAATTAGTGAGTGGGTGTGTGCACATACATATAAGTACATACATAACATATAAAGGAAATTGGCTCCTGTCTGTTGTGCCAGCCAAACTGATTAGCAGAAGGGCTATTTTAAGTTTTCATGAATCGAGTAAGAATTTCATGTCCCTTACTTCTATGATTTTATTTTATTGTCTAATAAAACAAGCACAGAACACTGTGCAAGCTGCTTATAAATTATTACTTGGTGAGGCTTTAATGTTACTACGGAAAATCTTTTCTAGTAAAATACATTATTTGCAATTACCTCATTGGTTTGGCTGTAAATTTCCTTTTGAAGAGTTGATCTTTACATTTCTGTCAGGCCTTCACAAACTGGGAAAAGTTTTCTCAATGATAACTAGTAAAAAAAAAAAAAAAAAAAACCTCAGTGTAACAAAACAGCTTTCCAGTCTGTCACATCCTTAGGAAGTCTTGGAGTTAAAACAAACTCTGACACAAATACTTTATTTTCTTGCATTTAAGAAATGACAGTTGGGCTAGAAAAAAATGTAAAATCCTTTCTAAATAGCACCACATGTACTATGTATCTGTTTAACATCCCTATTTAGCTTCAACTGCTCACTCCCAGGAGCATTTCTCAGTCACCACAAGTGTCGCCTGGAGACCCCAAGTGTCATTTGTAAATGCAAGTGGTTATGATAGAAAATGGAGGTCAAAGAAAGGTCTACTTTTTTCTTTCATCTGGTCTGAGCTATTAAAAGCACCATATATGTTCTAACTGGATGTATTTATTTTGTAGGTTCTTGTTCTTCACAGTGTTTAACATCCTAACTTTGGGCCCCAACTGACTAACTGGAAAGACGTTTTATTTATTTTTATTTTATTTATTTATTATTAAATGTATATGCTGCAGTGATTCTGGACAGCTTACAGTTAAAAACCAGGACAATAAAAACAATAAAAATATAAATATCCCCCAATTAAAATCACAAGTAACAATTCTATAAAAGCCAGTATACAATTCAAGATGATGGGAGAGCAGTACCAATCATCCCACCAGCCAATTCCAGGAATGTGAGCCCCCACCAGGCCCCAGGCCATCTGGCATAGCCATTTTTTACACCTTTTCGGAAGGCCAGAGATTCTTATTTTGGAGGGCATCAATAGTATTCATAAATAAGACAAAGTATTTTCCAACTGGAGAAAGCCATAAATAAAATAAAATAAAGAATCAGTAGGGGAAGATACGTTCTGATTTTGGGGGGCTAAGGAAGGTGTGGACAAATATGTTTTAAAATCTTTTGCAAGAAAGGAGAAACTTTCTTCTTCCTGGTAAATTACTTTGTTATTCCACCATTTCATAGGGGACAGCAGTTTCTAATTGATTTTGGCTGATCTTGAAAAAGCTAAGCAGAGCCAGATGTGGTTAGTCCTTGGATTAGAATTGGGAGGGAGGGATGACAAATCACTTTTAGATTGTTGCCAAGAAACCCATTTCTCCATGGAATCAAGCTTATTTAGAGATATTTTTCCCCTAGATGTTCTTGGTCATTTTGAAGTGTGTTATGTGTTTGATTTTTGAGATAGATAGATAGATAGATAGATAGATAGATAGATAGATAGATAGATATAAAAATCACATAAATTCAACATTTAGTTCACTTCACCACATTCTTCTGCACAGGGGCAATGGCAGCAGTAATTGTGTCCTGGGCCAGATGTGGTATGTTGGTGTAAACTGAAGGTGTTCATATGGTATGTTAAGTGCATAACTTTTATCATCATCATCATCATCATCATCATCATCATCATGACAGAGAACACACATAACACAATCAATAGCATCTTTAACAGAATCAAATTCACAAGAGAAGAAAAAAATAACAGGCTACTTTTCCTAGATATTCTCATCAGCAGAGGAAACAATGACAGACTTGAAACTCAAGTATACAAACTACCAGCAGATTACTTCAACCACTCAGCATCACAGTAGCTCACAAACCAATGAAATCCTTCCAAAACATCTTAAGCAAACCTAAAGGACCAACAAATAAAGAAGAAAGAACAGGAATTATTTACAACATACACTGCAAGGATGGGGAAAGCCATTGTGTAGAAGAGAGAGGCAGAAGAGTAACAGAATGTATCCATGAACACCAGTTGGTAGTCAGAAGACATGATGAAAATCCTTTAATTTCACAATGCAGCGGCAAATTTAACCACAAATTTTACTGAGAATATGTAATCATGTTATATTAAGCCAAATCCAAGAATGTAAGAGAACTCCTAGAATTTCTAGATGCCTGGCACTCTGATAGATCAGCCCTTAACAGGAACATAGAGAAAAACCTGGTCTACAAACTGTTCAAAAAAGCAGACAAAGGCCCAAGAAGGAGTACATTGTTCATTGTGATACCCAACAATCAAAATTCAGAGAAGCAAGAACCAACGCAACAGGTTGGAGCAACAAAAGATGACACAATGCAGCCAACCAAGCCAGGTAGGCCACTCAACAACTGTGATTAAGATATGTAGGACAAACTGCTACACATAAAAAGCCAGCAAACACCACTCCATTGTCTCAAAGCACTAACAATATTATCTAGTTTAGTAATTAAATGATTGCAATTAGAAAACTCAGCAAACAGCAAGATTCCAACAGCACTAAATTATTTCCAGAGTAAATATGTCCCAGCCATGTTACTTTACAGATTGATTGATTTGGTTTTGCAGTTTGACTCTGTCTCTCTCTATCTTGTGAATACACATATGCATGTTAATGGACTGGAGGAAAAATGATAGAAATCCCATTTGAATTAATCTTTGCACAGCAAAATTGAATCCAGACTAATTCCCAAACTGTCAGAGCAAGCAAACAAAATTATTGACCGCTAGGAGATTTCCTTTGTTTCTCCCCACTTTACCATTTGCTCCCCAAAATCCATCTTGTCTGGTTTGATTTTTATTTCATTTTCTACTTCCTTTTGAATGTAGCCATCAAACAATGGTCCAACCATAACTGATGCTGGGCTGCTGCAAAATGCGGAAGCAGGGAAGGAATGGCAGAGAAAAATAGTGTCAAATGCTATTAATACTGATGAGTCCTAAATATAATTGAAATCTCTTTATTACATTTCTCAATAAGGGGATCTGGATCAGTTTTGCTAAGCTTTAATAATGTTTTACGAGTAGCCAGAAATACGAAATGATCTCATCACACACTCTCTTCCTTTCAATTCTCCTTCATAGCCCTTTTGGCATAAACCTTCTATTCTAATTCCAAGTTCCTCTTTGCCCAAATGAATATTTTGTTACATTTTCTTTTCCTCCCACTCCCCTGTAATTCTTTCACACTCTCTAGCTTGAAAATTCTTGAACTCACAGTCTACATAGATAACAACAGAAACAACAGGATTTGAAAATCAAATTGCAAATGTTTGTGGGTGTCTCCAGAGGTGGCAAGAGGGGTAAATGATATCTGATTGATGACATGATCATGTATGTATCGTAATTTTGATGCCATAGTTGTTTGTTATGGGCTCTATACTCATGTAAATTCTATAGGTCTTCTCTGTAGTTCAGCTGGAAAGATGTAAATATTGTTCCTGTCAACCACACATAGCTATGAGATGCTTTGGTGATATTTTCTTGTTGAATTCCAATGTAATATATTCTGACTTATTTACTGCAGGTCTGCACTGAAGGAATGACACTGAATTTGTATCTTTAACAGTTGGCTAGCAAAGTATCTGCCAGAGGGTTTGCACATTCTCAATTATAGGCCATATAAAAATATAAAGACATGTTCATGTGTAGTATTAACTAGTCATTCTTGCATCCATCTCACCTATACTCAATAAACATGTCTGCATTAAGTAGACACTGCTCTGAATGTAACTAGATAGAACAATGATTGGGAAGGCTGCAATGTACAAAGGTGCTTCAGCTTATTATAAAGTATAATGGGATGTTAAGTTTGTAACCTGTGTTTCACTAGATTTCACTAAGCTGCTATAGCCAAATGGAGCCTTCCCTCAGGACAGTATTTGGGCAATGTTCCTAAATGGCATGCTATCACATTTGTCAAGCTCTCCTGTGGCTTTAGGATCCCTTAGGCACAATAACACTGATGGCGCTGACTGCAACTGACATAATAATCATTTGACACAGCTCAGTGGCACTCCCTCCTCCTTCTTCATAATGACTGTTTGCAGAAAACTGCTATAATATTTTACATTGACTGCTTTTCTAGTAATGGGAAAAAAAACTCACTATACAGATAAAATGGGTTTGTTGGAAACACTATGCCTAGTGGGATGAAAGATGCTTGAAAATAATAATAACGATAATGATAATAACAACAACAACACTTGAAGACCATTGGCATTGACAAAATCACCATCAGTCAATTGCAAAAGGCAACTTTACTTGGAACAGCTTACATCCTGCAACAATACCTTTAACACCACCAAACAACAGTCCCAGGTCCTGTATCCTAGGTCGATAAAAATGACAAATCCAGTCTAAATATCTGGCTGACTGTGCAATCAACAACAATAATAATAAAACTGGGAGAGGTTAATATCAACAGAGGAAACTTCCAAGGAGACTCACTATCACCACTACTGTTTGTGATTGCATTGATTCCTCTATCAACAACACAGAACAAGTCAGGCCATGGCTATCAAACATCAAAAACATCTGCTAGGCTATCCCAGCTTCTTTACATGGACAATCTGAAGCTGTATGGAAAAATGTCATCTGAAACTGAATTGCTGCTCAACACTGTCAGAATATACAGCCAAGATATTACAATTGAGTTTGGACTGGACAAATCTGCCACCCTTATCATCAATGGGGGAAAAATAGTGAAAACTGAAGGAATCAAGATGCCCTATGGAAATAACATCAAGAGTCTGGATGAAGAAGATCACTACAAATACCTGGGTATCCTTCAAGATGACAATATCAAGTACATTGAAGTCAAGAAGAAGATTACTAATGAAGACATCTTGAGAGTGAAGAAGATCTTAAAGTCCAAACTCAGTGGAGAAAAGGCAATTAATCCCTGGGCAACTCCAGTCATTATATACACAGCTGGAATAGTGGACTGAACTCAAGCAGAACTAAAAGCCCTGGATAGGAAGACCAGAAAAATAATGATAATGAATCATGACCTTCATCCACACAGTGATGTTGACAGACTCTACTTGCCAAGGAGCATAGACAGGTGTGGAATGTTGCAAGTACACCAGGCAGTTGAAGAAGAAAAAAGGGCATTGGAAGAATATCTGAAGGACAGTGAAGAAAATGCACTGAAGTTAGTACAGCATGAAGGCTTACTGAATGTTGAAGAGACAAAACTGGCCTACAAGAAAGAGCTAATGAAGAATAGAAAAGAGACATGGCAAGGCAACGTATTACATGGCCAGTATACCAAAAAAAAAAAAAAAAAACTAGCAGGCAAAGCAGATAACAAGATCTGGCAATGGCTAAGAGTAGAAGAGTTGAAGAAAGAAACAGAGGGGCTATTTCTGGCTGCACAAGATCAAGTCTTAAGAACAAATGCATACAAAGCCAGAATCAAGAAGACAGCAACAGACAGCAAATGCCACCTCTTGCAAAGAAGCTGAAGAAACGGTGGACCACCTAGTCAGCTGCTGCAAGAAGATCACACAGACTGACTACAAACAATGGCATGACAAAGTAGCAATGATTGTGCATTGGAATATCTGCAAGAAATACCATTTGCCTACAAGCAAGAACTGGTGGGGCCACAAAACAGACAAAGTAATAGAAAATGAAGAAGCTAATATCATGGAGAACAATGAAAAATTGGGGCTAAAATTAAATATAAAGAAGACCAAAATAATGACAACAGAAAAAAAACAACCAGTCTTAGAATTTACAGTGAAGATTGCTTCCATCTTTTAGGATCAACTATTGATAGTAAAGAAACAAGAAACAGACAGCAGGCTAGTACTTGGCAGACCAGCTACGAAGGTATTGGTACTGAAGATATTCAGACGCCTGTAGTGATGTCTCTATACTGTACCTACAAAGTTCAGAATTGTGCAAGCCATAGTATTCCCTGTGACATGCTACGGAAATGAAAGTTGGACTTTGAAGAAGCAGATATGAAGAGTATTGACATTTTTGAACTTTGGTGTTCAAAAGAGAAGTTTCCTGAGAATGCTGTGCACAGCCAAGAGAGCAAACCAATGGATCATTGAACAAATCAACCCAGAGTTCTCACTTGAGGCTCAAATGACCAGGCCCAAATATCCTACCTTACATACATTACACAAACACTTACCTCTGCTATGTTAATCTGTAATGCTAATGCTGGGAAAGGTGGAAGGAAAGGGAAGAGGATGACCAGCAGCAAGGTGGATGAACTCAGTTACAATGGCAATGGGTGCACAATTGGAAGAGCTGAAGGACCAAGTTAAGGATGGCCTGTCATGGAGAAAATGTATCTATGTGTTTGCTGATAGTCAGTCCTGATTTGATGGCACATAATCAATCAATCAATGGAATAATGGATTAATTTTGCCAGTAGATCCCTCTTTTATCATTTTGGTATTATTTTGGGTGCCAATGCTCTCTCTGGAATCCAGCATAGGGGGAGGCTCTTTGCTTCAAGGAAAAAAAAAACCATTTCTGTAGAAAGAGGCAAATGTTTTAGCTAAGATTTTATATGACAATTTCTTTTTATTCTATGTGATGCTAAGGCAAGTCTCATTGTTATTGCTGTTATTATTGTTGCTATCATCAGCATCAGCATCTTTTGTATAATTTAAATTATACAGAATTCACTAACTATTCTTCAGGCTGACTAGGAAAATATTAATTGTATTTGTACTCTTATGACAGTCTATATATTATATTGTATCCTCTCCTATCTCACAGTGACAAAGCATTCATTTGTAGAGACCAGAACCATATTTTGGTCTGCCTGAGTACTGCATTTTCTTTTGTAAATTGGATGCTTTTCTTCTTTTAAACAACATTTAATTTGGTACATCTTTGAGGAGATAGAGCTATCTCCCAAAAGAGGGAAGGAAGGGCTGAAACCTTTAGATGCACACCTCTAAAAGATAGCAATATACACATGCACACCCACACATGCACACACAAACACACTTTTTTTAATCACTAGAAAGGCAGCATAAGTTGTGAGAACGCTCACTCTCTCACATATGGATGTTAGGAGGAGTATATCAAGCGAGGCATCCCTTGGAAGTTATGTGGTACAGTAAGAACTACCAAGCTGCTACACCAAAGCAGGAGGTTAAGGTGTGAAGATTCAGGGGGTGTCCAGCAAAGCGTGTCTAAGCCCCACCCCCACACACCATATTCCACCCTTCCACTCTACAGGCTCAGCCATTCTGCTACAGCATCACAATAGTGGACTCTAATTTGATAGGGAAGGGAAGGGAAGGGAAGGGAAGGGAAGGGAAGGGAAGGGAAGGGAAGGGAAGGGAAGGGAAGGGAAGGGAAGGGAAGGGAAGGGAAGGGAAGGGAAGGGAATCCAGTAGTTGACTGTGATGTTGCAGAGGTATATAAAAGCACTCTTTAAAAATTAACATGTTGCAGATTCTGCCTGTAGACATTGTCAAACAAGCTGCCCTTCAACACTTCCATATACAAATTAATCTATGATTTCTATAATGTCCCCTGGAATTGTCTATTTTTTGGTAAAAATTCACAACTTGAACTACTTCATAAACCCTTCTAGTCAGTTTCAAAAGGTTCACAGAAAATTCCCTGGCTTGATTTTCCCAGCTTGTATTCTAGCAGTACATTTGCCTCTAGCAGCATTCTGTGAGTAAAATTGTTGATTCCATAACTCTAGAAAATACTTAACTCAATTGTATATGAAAGCTGTGACTGGCTGAAAGCCCAATCATAAAGCAGCCAGGGAGGGGAAATAGATTTTTGAGGAAAAGAGCATGAAAAGTGCAGGTTGCAAAGTCATGTAGACATTCCAGGACATGATGGAGAAGTTTCACTGCAAAGATCCTGCCACTGCTGGAAACATGCAAGACTTTCTGAAAATTAAGCAAAGCTGAACGAGATCTCTTGGCCACATTTTTCATTTAAGTGAGTCAGTGTGATGGGTTGGACTAGAACTGAAGAAACCCAATTTATTCACCCTAAGCCCCAGAACATTTCCGGATGACTTGCCAATCACTATCTCTCAAGCCATCTTAAATGGAGGAAGATGTGTTATATACAGCTCCTGGAGCTGCTAGAGGAAAAGCAGGAAATCAGTCTAACAAACAAGTAATGAATTAAAACACAAAGTGCAGTTCTCAGTTGACCTTGTCCATTTTTGTATTTTTCCCCGTTTGAATTAAGACAAAACTTTACAGAAAATAAAAGCCATATTGAAAACTGCTCTGCCACAACTGGCAATAGAAAGAAGCAGATCTGAGGATCCCCACATTCTTATTCAATATTCTTAACCTGGAATATTTTTTACAGATAATAACCTCTTTCATTCAAGTCATTCATTTATACTAAGGGGACTTCCCCTGCCCCCAGTATTAGCATAGCTATTAGAATTTGCAGGTTAAAGAGCGGCTTTTCAACCCTCTACAGCATGGTGGCATGGTGTGAAAAGCTTGCTTAAACTTCAGCATGTTACTTTTCCCATTAAATTACAACGGGTTTGTCTTCATAAAAGAAACTCAATGACTCTGGTTTAAATTGGATTTAAACTGGACTTTACAGTGCATATAATTCTGGATGTCTTTGAAATCAATAGCAAATGCCCAATTAATTTCAGTGGGAGTTGGAGGTAGCCTTTTCTATACAGAGGTAATATTGGCCTACGCATTGTACATTGGCACCTAAAATCTAAACTCATTTAATTGGAGTAAAAGTTACATTGATTAAATGAGGCTTTGTTTCAAGGCAGTGAGCTTTGTTTTTTGGGGGGGACGGGCAATCTGTGAATCACTGTTAAGGGCTGAAGCAGGAACCAGCAGTTTCTATATATGGTCATTACAACTGCTGTGTCTCAAGGCCACCAAACACCATACCAAGTGGCTGGTGTGGGTCTTCCGGGCTGTGTGGCCATGGTCTTGAAGTTTTGTTTCCTAACGTTTCGCCAGCACCTGTGACAAAACTTCAAGACCACGGCCACACAGCCCGGAAGACCCACACCAGCCATCGTATGCCGGCCGTGAAAGCCTTCGACAATACACCATACCAAGTATTTGCTACTTTGAAAGAGTGATAGGAAGAAGCCACAAATTTAAACTCTCCAGCTATATTAAAAAATAAAATAAAAAAATCTTCTCACTGGCTGTGGACAATCAGCTATCTTGTATGACTTCACTCTTGTCTGCAATAAAGATTCCAGTTTAGCCAAGTTGTGTCTATGAGTCTTCTATTGATTCTAGTCAAGGAGTCAATAAAAACCATGAAATGTCAGGAAAGCTGTGATTTACACTGATTCCTGTTAGTTTGTATATAATATAACATATACACACACACCCTTCAGAGCAACAAGCAGCTTTGATGTATTGGCGAGCGGGGGAGGGCAGAGCAGGAGAGTCCAGGAAAATGAGAATGAAATTCCCTCTTAAATGTTCCACAGTCCTGAGTGGATTTGCCAGCACCCTTTTATCTCTTATGGATCTATAAATTTTTAAAAAGCAAAATGGAGACAAGAGTTAATAGGTCCCCTGATGCTTAATCTAGTTCAACTCTGATTTAAAACTTTAATTATTAAAGTACACTTTATACTTGATGTGTTGCCAACA
This sequence comes from Python bivittatus, assembly GCF_059951505.1. Taxonomy (NCBI): domain Eukaryota; kingdom Metazoa; phylum Chordata; class Lepidosauria; order Squamata; family Pythonidae; genus Python; species Python bivittatus. The sequence goes on along the minus strand of NW_028277044.1, from coordinate 5,391,862 downwards.
TCTTTTGGAGTAGTTTTTTTTTTTTTTCCCCTGAGGGGGAAGGAAGGGGGAGAGAGAGGGAAAGAAGAGTACACTTGTTATTATAAATTGTAAAATAGACTGTTCCTGTATGCAAGAAAATATTAATGTCTCTTTCGAGTTGAGCTTTATTCCTAGTAACTTCATGGGCACAGGTTTCTTGGCACCAATATAGCCTTCCACTGCCTTCTTCAAGGGTGTTTCTTAACTCTCCAGAGTAGCTACAACCCTAGCATTCCTGGTGGTCTCCCATCCAAGCATTAACAAGGCCCAACGCTGCTTAGCATCCAAACCCAGGCAAAGGTGCTCCCACTATAATGTATAACTGTGACAAAAGGAGCAGAAGGAAGGCAAGGAGAGAGAAGGTAAATTGTTGCTCATATTTAGAAAACATAAAACAACACATATGACCATCTAGGATGCTTTCCAGGAGAAGTTATAAACTGCTTTGAAATATAAAGGGAAAACATATTCTAAGTAATAGACAGGTTTTTAGTTCTTTCGAATTGCTGAACCACAGTCTTTCGTTTTCCAAAACAGAGCTGCAAATGAAAAAGTCCCCTTCATGTGACAGTAACAAAATCAGGTCAGTGTTAATCATGGGGGTGCAAATTTTGGAAGCATTCCAAACTCAAAATGACTCCATCTGCGCTTAATATATCCTTTCCAAACATGGTTGTTGTTTGTTTGTTTTTGCTTTTATTAATTGAATGCAATAAAACAAAAAGAGGAGGAAAAAAACCCCACCAAATTATAAAAAAGAAAACAAAAAGAAAGGAAGACTAAAAAGAAATGAAAACAAAGAAAGCGTGGGCGCACGCACACACACACACGCCTTCTACATAAACCTTTCAATAAAGGATAACTGTGTTTCATTATAATTATCCATAGCTGATCTATGATATAAGTGATTGTTTGTATCTTCCTAATAACATCAATTTTTTAAACCATTGCTTAGTTGGGACCATGCATTTATTCATCCAATCTCTTTTAGTTATAAGTAGAGCACAGAGGATCCTTTGTTGTTGTTGTTTTGTCCAGATGTCAGTTTCTATGCCAGAGAGATATAGTTCAAAAGAATAGCAACATCTGAGAATATTAAATCTTGTCAACATCCCTTTCAAACTTCACACAAAGCTATTTTGAACTCAGAAATCTTTCAGACGATTGGGACAACCCACTTGGGGCTCCAAACAACTGTTTTGAATTTCAAACATTTTGTCCACGCTATTTCATTGATTATTTTCTTCTCCAAGAAGAAGTAACCAATGTGAAACTTCTTGTTTTAATTCTAATTTTGGAATGTACACTAACATGGATGTGGTATCATGCAATGCAATTGCCTTCTTTGATGCAATATCTATCTGTATGTTTGCCCATCCATCCATCCATCCATCCATCCATCCATCCATCCATCCATCCAATTTACAGGCTTTCTGGTTTGATTCTTTTGCATGACACCTTTTGCGGTTAACACCACCCCATGTCTACATGCATGCGATCAAATAGTCACAACCTGATGTGATAAAATGGCAAGTTTCCAAGGATGACTTTTTTGCAGAATTTTATTTGGGGATATTGAAGTGGGCTTTTGTATCTTAGAAAAGGCTATATAAATTCATCCAAAGAGAAAGCAAAGCAGATAACCATTGCAGCATCTATATTAGAGAATATTCAGTTCTGCTAAGTTTTTAACAGCTTTAATAGTCCAATTTTAGACATCACAGTTAGCATTGGCACATCCACAAGTGCTGTAACACTCATGGCATCCCCCAGATAGCATCTGTGGAACCATAAATAAAACCAAAAGAATGTATTCATGGGTGAAATTCCATGATATCACCAAATCCTCAGTGTTCTTATTTGAAATCTCATGAAATTTTGAGCAAAAATGCCAGATTCTCATGGAATTTGACAATCTTGTGAGATTTCTGCTTTTAATGAGACAATCATATTTATTTTTACTTGCACCATCCACAACATTGTGTGATAGTACTGGGCACTTGAAGAGGTTAGGTCTTAGTATATGTATTTAATATTAACTGACAACTAATTTCAATACGTTTCAGTGCAGTTTACTATCACTTTAGTAGATATAGGAATAAAGCCTAAACGTGGTTCCAGGCAGATGTTTCCTAACATTAATAATTTATTTTTCCTCTACTCTGTAAGAGAAATGGTTCCTTATTCTAACAAAGTACTGGTTTTCCCTTTCTTTCTTTCTTTCTTTCTTTCTTTCTTTCTTTCTTTCTTTCTTTCTTTCTTTCCCTGATATAACTAGAACAGCAGCTGGTTTTACATTCATTCTCAGAATATTGTGATTTTTTTAAAAAATTCTATATTCAATTTCAATTTTATTTTTGTCATAGACCAGCATAGAACTAATAACATAACAATTATTCTAAAATTAAAATTAAAATTAAAAAAATCATATTGGTAGAATAAAATAAGGTAAAGATAAAATTATTAATGTAGAACTACAGAATACAGGAATTAAAATGTGAGAGAATCCTATAAATTACAATTAATTTTACAATGAATAGTCTAAATGCTATAAATAACTAGGATAGATAACTATAAATGGACATAAGTAATACTAGAATTTATAAAACACTACGAGAATGTCAAGCTATGCTAATTTATATTAAGTCTAACACTTGCTGGAGCCCTGCTAGGGTTCGTTGGGATTAATACAATGACAGTCCAACCAATTATATCAAATAGCAAAATAAAACACAAAGTGGTTTGTGTATATTTAAAAGTGGGGGGGGCAGGAGTGGAAGAAGGAAAGAGGGGGAAAAGAAGAGAAAATATATTGAGTTATGGAAGCTTAGTTAAGGCCCAGCCTCACTTCACTTGGAGGAGTTATTTATGTTTGATCATAGTTCTGACACAGACCTGGGCTGCATTGACTGAAATCCCTGCCTCCTGTTCAGCTAGCAGGAGACTGAGGTAATCAGCCCCCAGCCTGCCCAGGTATTGTGTTATACATGGGGAGATATACTGTACATATCTCATAGATTTCTATAAAAAAGGCAATGCAATTACACATGACCCACAGTTTCAATTTCCCCTTTGCTGCAAGATCAGAGCTGTACCTCTTTTGCTATGTTACAGCAAGAGGGTGGAGGGGAGGACATTACAGTGAGCAAGAGTAAAAGCTCTTCTGGTGTTTGGGGGGACAATACTGTAGAGGTGATGTGCAGGAGCAATGATTGGGGGGGGGGGTTCACTGAATTAATATATGGTGGAGTCTGGCTAACATCATTTTGCGGGGCCATATCTCTGGCACATTGCTGGAAAGATGCTTTGGCCTGATCAAATCCCATTGGAATCAATACATCGGGGGAGAATCCACAATGGCTTAGAGTGGCACCAAGTAATTTTTGCCACAAAGTCCGGGATTGGTCTTGAAGAGTCAAAGAAGCCAGACAAGCTAGGTTGAAAATTAATTGGAGCCAGTAACTAACATGTGCTATTTTGGCATGAGTTTTAATTGGAACCATTCCAGCTTCATCCCAAAGGGCTGAGTTAGGAACACAACAAGAAACCAAAAACAGATTCCTTAGGAAGCTTGATTGTACAGCTTCTAATGGTCCAGGTTCCTATATGCACATATTTGGAAGCCGTAGGACAGCTGTGATATTATTTTGGCTTCAGTCCACCAGGTATATAATTACCTCCTATTATGTGAAAAAATCTTAACATGGTAGCTTCACTTCTTCTGACCTTCTCTTTTAGGTACTGAATCTGGAGCTTCCATGAGCCAGTGGTATGAAAAACAGTTCCAAGGTATTTGAAGTCCTAAACTTGTTCAATATCATTCCCATTTATTTGCCACCTATGGTTGTGTCTAGAAGGCTTCTTTGAAAAAACCATAATTTTTGTTTTTTCATAATGAATAATTAAATTGTTGTCTATGCTATAGGAGGCAATTGATTTTCAGACTCTCATCAAACTGATGGGTGAAGTAGAAATGATGGCTCCATCATCTGCATACAGAAGTGCAATGGGCCTTCCAGCTAGGTTTGCAGGATGATATTCAAATTTCATGAGTCACCATAGCATTAATGTAGAAATTAAATAATAAGGGGGCTAAAATACAACCTTGCCTTATACCTTTATGCATTGTTACCAGGTCAGAAAGATGTCTTTGATTGTCAAATCTTATTTGGATATAAGTATTGTTATGCAGCATTTTAATGAGTGCTAACAAGTGTCTATCAATAGATCTCTCCAGTTTCGACCATAGTTATTCTCTGGAGACTGAGTCGAAGGCTGTTTTAAAATCAGTAAAAGCCACAAACAAAGCTCCCCTAGTGGGGAGTATATATTTCTCAATTAGATGTTGTAGGACCAAGCACTGGTCCATGGTTGAACTCCCTACTGCTCTTCCAGAGTTTTAATTTCTATATTACAATATGTTCTGCCTGCATCTGGGTTTTTAGTAGTACCCATGTATGCATGTATGCATGTGTTTGTGTGTGTGTGTGTGTGTGTGTGTTCAATTGTGTTCAATTCTTGGAGACTGCCTGAACAAGTCCCTGCAGTTTTCTTGGCAACTGGAGTGCCAAGAAACTTGGCAACACTTCTTTTTCAGAAGTGATTTGCCATTGCCGCCTTCCTAGGGCTGAGAGAGAGTGACTGGCCCAAGGTCACCCACCTGGCTTTGTGCCTATGCAGGAGTAGAACTCATGATCGTCAGGTTTCTAACCTGATGCCTTATGCCTTAACCACTACACTAAATTGGCAAGATATAGATATAGATACACACACACATATATACATACAGTATATATATATATATATATATATATATATATATATATATATACATACACACACACACATACATACATACATACATACATACATACAGTATATATGTATATATATACATATATATATATATTGCTGAAAACATCAGTTTAACATTTTATGCTAAAAATGGCATTCATAGCAAAGAGGAACAATTAAAGTTGGGTGAGCTGTGCTGGGCTCAGTTAATAGATTTGTCTATTAACAATACACATAATGTGTGGCAAGGTTTGTGACAAATCTATTAACTGAACCCAGCACAGCTCAGCCAACTTTAATTGTTCCTCTTTGCTATGAATGCCATTTTTAGCATAAAATGTTAAACTGATGTTTTCAGCACTAAAAAAAGAAAAGCTAAAACCTTTTTTCCAGTTACAATAAAGTGTAACATATTGCAAAGTTATACAATGTGTTATATTTAATAATGCTAGTAGTATAATGCAATATAAAAAGTTTTGCTATGTGATATAAATATTACAAAAGGCTCAAGAATGCCCTTTAGAACATTGCTATTTAAGCAAGAGTAAATAGATATGTCCGGAAAGTATTTATTTATTTATTAACATTATAAAGACATCGTGGCATACCCTAATGATGCTATGCAATTCATCTTTTTCAAAGCAGGTTCTATGAATTTGTCACTATAATAGAGATTTATAATATTAAAAAGAATGCTGATTACCATTCATCACTTCATTAAACGAGTATGGAAAAAGTATATTGTATTATAGTGTTATGACAATATAAAACAGAAGAATTACAAACTGATGATGACGTTACTTGGACTCCCCAAAAACCAGAAGTAAATGAATTTTACACATTACAACACATTGTGTTTGCATGTGTGTATCAAATATCACAGAGCCCTGAACTAGTCAGGATACATCTACAGTATTTCACTTTAGAAAGTGGGGGGGAAAAGGTTTTCCCAACATAAAGGTGCTGAATAAGTATAAATGTAACTTTTTCTGAAAAGTCAACCATGTTAAAGTCTTTTTTATTAAAAGAGATATCATTTTGATTACTTAACTGGGAGATATTAAAAAAAAAAAAAAGTCCTGAAATGCACAATTTAAAAGCCAAGGTACTTCAAAGTAGTTACACATGTGGAAACCTGAATCACCATTATTACACACCACCCCCCATTTTTATTGATGGTACTAAAAGCTGTTTATAATTAGCAGTCATTTTTGTGTTCATTTATGCAGCGTTTCTGTTAGGCTCAATAACTGTTGCTTAATTACAAGCTTAACCTGCTGTTATAAACTTGTTTAAAAATTAGAAGCAAAGTAAAGCTTTTTTTTTTTTTTTTTGGCTTGCTGTGGTGTCCAGACTGAGAATATAATCAAATGACCATGTGATGGGAACTTTCGTTATATGTATGATTAAATCTTCATCAAATCTTTTTTTCTTAAGGGGTAGATTAAGTGAAGTGGGGTAATTCACATAGGCCATAATTTATACACAGGAAGTTTATTCACATAAGTTAGAAAAATGCAACTATCTGAAAATTTCTCCTTGCTACCTGTGTATATCTGAAGTAATGTTATTTATTGATGTTCTGATCCTTCAAGCCGCTGTACACTACTCAAAGCTATTTAAAGTGATTTGAATCATAGCAGGTGTCAGCCCTGGCCAATTTTGACCTGATCTTGAAAAATCTAGGGCTGAATCTGGTTAGTAATTGGATGGGAGACCACTACGAAAGCCCAGGATGGGGAAGTCAAAATGTCATCCTTCCAAGGTAGATCAGACTAGGAAACCAAAGCTGCACATGCTAATACTACTGTTATTATAAGGTTATAGTAATAGAATCTTGCAAGTCTAAATCTGCTTCCTCTCTCCCTCCCTCCCTTTATCTTCATGAGAACTGGGGGCGGGGGGGGGGGGCAGTCTTGTCTGAGATGCTTACTTCAGTTACAAAACTGCCCCAGGCTCAGATTTCTTATAGTTGACCATTGCCCTAGTGCGACTCTTCCTTCTGTTCCTCAAGGTTATTCCTTCTATTACACCATCTATCTTCATCCATCCATTCACTCATTCCTTGGGTGAGATATATCCAGTATCTTTCTCACATATATACATACACACATACATTAATACACATAAGAAGAGAAAGACAGAGACAAGCACATGCTACAACAGGGCAGAATCCACCACTTTTAAATAAAACAGAATAAGTTGCCTTCACCAACCAGGAAAAGGCCACCTGCATGTCATAAACCAGGTGCTGCCTTTGAGAAAGACTTGTTTCCTGGGCCCATCAACAATAGTTAGATGGACTAACCTTAGAGGACACTTAGAGAATGCCTCAGCTGAACTAACTGGGAAGACTCAGTCTCTCAGACATCTTGGATACAAACTTGGCAACTAGCACAAACAATTTTTCATAGCTTTAACTTCAATCCCACAGGTATGTGCCCATAAATATCTTTATATATGCATATTGGATTACCTGTGGCAGCCAAGTATATTTCAGTGCCAGTGGCATGTAGTGTTTTTTGCAAGCATGTAATCTTGATAAAACTAAGATATGTCCTCCTGCAGGCAAGACTAATCTATTGAAGAAGGAAGACACCTAAACCTGGGCAAAGATGCTTCTAGCTATTCTACCATCTAGCAATCTAGTCAAATCTAGGAACATGTAGAACCAAGAACATAATTTTTTCAAGGGAATGTTAGCCCCATCAGGAAACAAATTGAATCTTTCTTCCAGAGTCTTTTCTGACCAGGAGCGTATCTTTCTAGCCTAAACTAAGTTTACATTTGTTAGAATTTAAAGTCTGGGCATTACTTTAGAATCCCCAAAACTTCATTGGTAGAAGTATGCAAAATGTTTGAAAAAGAGCTCTTTTGATTTTGTAACTAGTTAAACCTTACTATGTTTGGATGCTGTTTTGACCTTACCAGAGGTATACGTACATTTTGTCTCTGTTTGTTAGTATTTGGTAAAATACAGTAGCATGTCACTTGCATATTGGTGACAAACAACTCCATGGAGATGTTAGATAATAAGAGGGGATTGGCTCAATCCTTTAGGGGATACCTTGGGGCATTGGTCAAGAAATGAAACCTGTATCTCCAAACAGCACTTTCTAGATAGGTTTTTTAGAAATAAGGGGTCAGTTTACACCCATTGATTTGATCTGCATGGGTTTTAGATCAAATGGCCAGATAAATAGAGAAGTTGGTAAAAGCAAGTTAAATAAAAGGTCTCAGAGTGAAATTGAGCCTCTGCCAAATGTGCTATGAAAAAGCTACAGAAGTGTAGCAGATAAAATTACTCAGTTGGCTGAAGAAATGTAAAAGCTTTTAGGGCTCTGTTAATGGTTGATGTGCTGCATTATCACAGTGTCCTTTTAGTGAGAGAGGGAAGAGCGAATTACCTGTGAGAAACGAGTTTTATTTATCTAATGGGTGGAGTATGGAAGAATAAATGGGTCAAATCTGCAGTTGAAGCAATGGCAGCATGGGGGCATCACGAGATCATGGATCCATAGCCGATAGTGAGCATACAACCTGCTTATCCTTGGTCTCACTCAGAAGAGGAAGAGGAGGAAGAGGAGGAGGAGGAATGGACACAGCCTTTATGCTCACATAAAAATAGCTTTTAGGGCACAAATCACAGTTACCTAATGGCATTACACACACACACACATATATAAAAATAAATAAAAATAATTTATTAAACACAAACAGGAAAATGAAATGTCATTTTCATTTACGTAACTATTTCAGTTATTTAGTGATATATTAAATATAGTCTTTTTATAATAATTTTTATTAAGGTTTTAAAATACAAAGATAAAAAATGCATACAAACTAAGAAAAATATAAAAAGAAAAAAGGAAGTGCAGAGAAAAAGAAAAAATACAGTATATAAAGAAAAAGGAATGTATATATTAAGAAATTACTTCCCCCTTTAAGACAAGTATAAACAATTTCAGTAATTTATCACTTTCTCTAACATTTCATCAAAAGATCTCTTCTTCTCATATCTCATCTTTTATCGATAAGCAAATTATAAACCCTCGTCATTCAGTCCTAATCAGCAAAAGTCCAGTAAGAATTACCAGAAATATATATACATACAGTACTGTGCAAAAGTTTAAGGCAGGTGTGAAAAAATGCTGTAAAGTAAGAATACTTTCAAAAATATGTATTGTAATTGTTTATCAATTTATAAAATGCAAAGTGAGCAAATGGAAGAGAAACCCAAATCAAATCAATATTTGGTGCGACCACCCTTTGCCTTCAAAACAGCATCATTTTTTCTAGGTACACTTGCACACAGGTTTTGAAGGAACTCAGCAGGTAGGTTGTTCCAAACATCTTGGAGAACTAACCACAGATCTCCTGTGGATGTAGGCTGCCTCAAATCCTTCTGTCTCTTCATGTAATCCCAGACAGACTCGATGATGTTGAGATCAGGGCTCTGTGGGAGCCAAACCATCACTTCCAGGACTCCTTGTTCTTCTTTACACTGAAGATAGTTCTTAATGACATTGGCTGTATGTTTGGGGTCGTTGTCCTGCTGCAGAATAAATTTGGGGCCAATCGCACACCTCCCTGGCAGAATGGCATGATGGATAAGTATCTGCCTGTATTTCTCAGCACTGGGGACACCATTGATCCTGACCAAATCTCCAACTCCATTTCCAGAAATGCAGCTCCAAACTTGCAAGGAACCTCCACCATGCTTCACTGTTGCCTGCAGACACTCTTTATTGTACTGATTTCCAGCCCTTCGGCGAACAAACTGCCTCCTGTTACAGCCAAATATTTCACATTTTGACTCATCACTCCAGAGCACCTGCTGCCATTTTTTCTGCATCCCAGTTCCTATGTTTTTGCACATAGTTGAGTCACTTAGCCTTGTTTCCATGTCAAAGGTATGGCTTTTTGGCCGCAATTCTTCCATGAAGACCACTTCTGCCCAGACTTCTCTGGATAGTAGATGGGTGTACCTGGGTCCCACTGCTTTCCACCAGTTCTGTGCTGATGACACTGCTGGACATTTTCTGATGTCAAAGGGAAGTAAGCATGATGTGTCTTTTATCTGCTGCATTAAGTTTCCTTGGCCAACCACTGCATCTATGGTCCTCAACGTTGCCCATTTCTTTGTGCTTCTTCAAAAGAGCTTGAACAGCACATCTTGAAACCCCAGTCTGCTTTGCAAGTGTACAAAGTGTGCAAGTGTAAGAACAGATGCTGGTTTGAAGCCAAAGAATAGTTACACCAAATATTGATTTGATTTAGATTTCTCTTCTGTTTGCTCACTTTGCATTTTGTAAATGGATAAACATAAACAATTTCAATATATATTTTTGAAAGCATTCTTACTTTACAGCATTTTTTCACACCTGCCTAAAACTTTTGCACAGTACTTTATGTGTGTGTGTGTGTGTATCTGTGTATCTGTGTGTATTAACCTTAATGAAATGAATTAGTTACACATTCCTTTCATTTTTAACACAGTATCATTTTCTCTAAAAATGCAACAAAAAAATCTTCCTCCCATATCTTATCTCTTATCTATAAACCAATCTTTAAAGCCTTGTCATTAGAACCTAATCAAGAAAAATCCATTCAGAGCTACCAGAAACAACATATTAAGAATCATGATTTTTAATCTCTCCAAGTAGTGTCCTACAAGTTAATTTCATCTCATTTTCTCTTTGTGTCCTCTCAGAAACTCTTTCACAAGTTTAGCACATACCAGAAATAACAACCTTAATCAAATAAACCAACCTATTTTAACCTTAATCAAATAAACCAACTTGTAATCATTTCCTTTATTTTTAACACCATAGCTTATCACTTTCTCTGAAAATACAGCAAAAAACCTCTTCTTCCTATATCTTATCTAAAAACAAATCTTTAAAGCCTCATCATTCAGTCCTGGTCAAGAAAAAATCCATTAAGAGCTACTAAAAGAACATCATATATATTTTAACTTTGATCACATATATTTATATTCCTTCTTTTTACTTTTAAAAATATTGATGTTTATTCCCTTTAAATAGTATCCCATAAGTTGACTTCATTTTCTCTTTGTCTTTTCTCAGGAACTCCTTCATAAGTATAACAGATCTCTTTTTTTAAGCCCAGGATAAGACAGTTGTCCAAGTCACTCTTCTGATTTATTATTTGTGTGTCACTTTTGATTATTAAAACATCAACCAGTTTCATTTGTAAATCCAGTATAACATCTTTTTCCATATCATTTTTGCAGCTTTTCATTTTTAAATCCAAATCCAAAACAGCCTGATTCTCAGTTGTATCCTCTTCTCTTTTAAACTCATTTTTTATAGTAGCAGACAGTCTTAAAATAAATTTCTGAGTTCATTGTTCCCAAATATCCTTGAATTCTTCCAAAGTTAAAATACTTTTCTCCATTCTGTATTAGTGGGTCTCTTCTCCTTTAATTATAATCTTTAATTCTTTCTGGTTGCCTCTAGCATCCAGCCTTCAAAGTTTCCTCTTATCTTCTTTTTCTTTAATCCACAACATTTTCCCATGGGAAGACTTTTTACACTTAGATTCAAAATCTTCATATATTTTTAATAGGATTTTAAACAACCCACAGGAAGGTTTCTCATAATTAATTGCTTATTTCCAGTCCATCTGGCCCCTTAGTTAATTTGTAACTTTCCAAAATCAACGGTCTAATCACCCCTTTGCTGTTTAGTTCAGTTTTTTTTTTAAGTACTTAAACTTACATAAAACTTCTTTCCCTGAGGACTGAAGGAGAACCACCTGGTGTGATGAAACTTGTCATTCTGAAGTTTCTTAATGTCCAAAAAGCCACTGACAAGCAATTTCCCTAAGTGATTAAGGGAGGAAGTAGGAGAATCCAGTGTCCATTTGAAGACTCCAAACCATGGCTTGGGTAAAGCTGGCTTTCCCTCAACTTCCAGAGTTCTAAAACTCACGTGAGACCGCTGTTTTATGATCTCCTCAGGGGGACCCTCTGTATGGAGGACTTATGGGCAATCCCAGGTCCTCCCCTTTATCTGGAGAGAGATTTTGAGGCACTGATCCATACACTGGCCCCTTGTTCCACTGTGGTTGTCAGCTCTGCTAAAAGTGGAGTCATTTTCAACCCATCATTGCTCCCCCACAAGTTCCATATTAAATATAATTTCTGTTTTGATAGCTCAGTTCTTCAGAAACTTCAACAAAATAAATTCACATATATACAACTTTATGAAAGACAACAAAAACATCATTACATTCAAGGTTGGTGTGTTGGCATTGTTCTATCCTGTGATTCATCACAGGACAGTTAACATCAAAGGCAATAAGTTTGGATGTTAGCTTTCTACTAATAAATAGTGCCAAGATGGTTTGTGTCTTGGATGGAACTTTCAATTTCCTGACAGCAGTTGAGAAATCTCAGTTGTGAATAAAGTCAGTTGCCTTGGATTTAAGAGCTTATACACTGGTAGAGGTGTATAATGGGTCAAATGAAGTCCTTTGTGTGCAGAGGGATGTGACCAAGTCATGCACAAGTTCACAAAGGATGTGACAAGGACATGCTGCAAAGCCTTGCTCTTCCTGGCTGGCACTTGTATCAGCTGTGCCTACACTCGAAAATAGAGAAGTTCCTATGTTAAATGGGGTTTCTCTTACCTGGAAAAGTTGTAGTGCAAAATACCCTTCTTTACATGGCAAGTGAAAATCATAGTAACTAGAGAACTTCATGGTACAATAGCACTTATGCACTCCATGTGTTCTTTAATTCAAACCCATTCCTATCTCGGACAGATCTAAATATTCTAAATATATCTACTGAACATTGCTTGAAAATTGCACTTTTCATGTTTTAGAGTAATCTATTCTTTTTTATTTCAAATTACATCATCATCATCATCATCATCATCATCATCATCATCATCACCACAATTTTATCCTTTCTCACCAGATGATTACTGGCAAAAATCATTATCATCATCATCATCATGATCATCATCATCACCATCACCATCATCTACCCATCTTATTTGGAGATTGATCTAGAGAAAACAGCACCCAAATACATGCCTTGTTTATGAATTATATGCCCAAGTATTCAAATACATTTCTGGGTGATAGATCCACCCAGTGTCCCAAAGTGAGCAGAAAGTCTGTAGTGGATTCTATTCACATTTATTTGAATTGAAGTAGAACCCTTATTGATTTGGAAAACTAGTTAAAGATGGCTACTAAAGAGGATAGCAGAGTTCTCTTGTTTTAAAGAAAATATGAATAGGATTTGCCATTCAATGCAGCAATCCTGGAAACAGTTCTATCTATCTATCTATCTATCTATCTATCTATCTATCTATCTATCTATCTATCTATCTATCTCCCTCCCTCCCTCCCTCCCTCTCTCCCTCCCTCCCTCTCCATTCAGAGAGAAAGAGAGAGAGGGAGAGAGATCTATTGGAATTATTTTTTAAAAAAATAAATATGAGGATAATTGGTTGATTAGTTGATAATAGCCTAAATATGAAACCAAGCCTCCATGCCCAGAGGAAGTGCTGTCCATCAACAGCAATTGCTACTGATGAATAAAGAATGATGACAAGAAGAGCTTTAAAATCACGGAAGCATCTGTCTTTTAGAAAGATGCTGGGCTTGGTGGTATGATCCAATAGTGATTGTCATTTGTTAACTATTAAAATGATGATGATGATGATGATGATGATGATGATGATGATGATGATGATGATGATGATGATGATAGGAAGAGGAAGAGGAAGAAGCTGTACTCGTTATATATTGATCTCAACACAAATAGTGAAATTTTCCAGTTCTAATTTACCGGGTAGGTCTCATGTTCTTATTCTTGCTCCCCCTCCTCTTAAGTAGCTGACGTAAAACTTCCTGGGAGCATGTTTATTTTCAAACACACTGTTCGTAATTGGGGCTTTGCTTGAACATTGGGAGGAAATGACTGAGAGACAGTATTGTTTCAAGCTTTTAGCAACCCAGTTGGAATGAAACTGAAAGGCAAAAAGGAGCTTTTGTAAGCAAAAGAAAGAAGAGTGTGAAATAGGAGTTGGTACTGCCTCCAGCCACTCCAAGATAGGACTAACCAAGGATTTGCACACTTTGTTCTTTTCTTTTAATTGTGACTCTTTCCAGAGAAGAAAATAAGTGATTTACCAGTTCTGGAAGTTTGGACTAAAGAATGAATATATAAAAAATACCAACAGGAAGTACAGTCTTCTGAATTAAAGGGAAGGAGCTTTCCCCCTGTTGGTTAGAGAAGCTGGGACGGTTAGTCAGCCACTATAAAAAAAAAAAAAAAAATGTGGACATAAAATGTTTCAAATAGTATGCTGGAATAGATACGGCTATCATGTTTGGCTTGCAAGAAGCCAAATGGCCACTAGATGACAGTTTAAAAAAAAAAATAGACTTTTTTCTGTATTGTTGCTATTTTGTCCCTTTCCAGGGGCATTTGAATCTCTTTTCCAAAGTGTGTAGGTTTGAGCATCACATATAGTTTGGTTGGAATAAGATCAGGGAGGCCTAGGTTCAAATCCACCTTCACCCATGGAAATTCAGTTGTGACTTTGGGCCAGGCTCCCTCTCAGCCCAACCTACTTTACAGGGTTGTTCTTGGAAAAGATAGGAGAAAGGAATATCATACACACACACACACGCACACACACACACATACAGTATGTCACACTGAGTTCCTGAATCAAAGTGAAAAGAACTCTAATTAAAAAAAACCAACATAAATAAATACTGATGGAATATTTCTTGTGGGCTTATTAGGTAAGCTTGGCAAAGTTTCTCATATTAGTTTCTCCACTTGGAGGCTAGAGGCAATACAGAGGTCTACTGTGGCTTTCAGAAGAGGATAGACATGAAAACTTTTGGCAAACATATATAGTAGCACCATATGAATAACATGAATAATCATTAACACTACAGGGTTAATAAATCCAATAATGCCAAGGTATACTTGGAGGAGTTTGAGGAATTATGAATAGTCCAAGCACTTTTGTGTGGGGGCATCTTCATTTGAGATGCCCCTTTAATGGGGGAAAAAGTTTTAAATGTTATCCAGCGTCATAGTATTAACAACCTTGTTTGTTTCTTTGGTTTATGCCCACATGTAATAATAGAATTACAGATAGAGTCTATTAATCCCTTCTTGTCGTCACTGAGTGCCAGGGCCTGGATAGTTCCTAAAGCTAATGCACAGTATGTAGTCATCTAAAGTACAAAGGTCCTTGAGTTCAATTGCTAGTAGAGTGTTTGAACCCCAAAGAATAATATCTGGCTAATTACATATGACAAGTCCCAAACAGGATAAAACCGGTCACATAATGCCTGTCTCATTAATGGTCAATGTAACTGAAAAATATCACACAGGATAAATACTGTGTAAAAACAGAGAAATTTCCCCCTCCTCCAAGAGGGAGGGCAGAAGTCATATAAAACTCCATACATGATGTTATGACATAATGTAACATCTGCATCTTTCTGCTCTGAGAGGTTGACATTTTGATAGATGGGTATTAGAAATGTCACTCAAAGTATACAGGGTGCTTTCTCCCACTTTATATTCTTGAGGAAGAGGAAACAGGCGAAAGGGATTTGGGAACAGTGGGTGAAAGGGTTGTATGATTTTATTCCTTACATAAATCTTTTAAACAATATGACTGTGCTGTTCTATATTTTCCTCATGTTCCACCAAGTAAGTCACATTTAGTATATCAGAGCCTCAACGGTATTCCCCTTTCTTCATTAATGAAGTATTGTACCTAAATCCCGAAGGCATGACAGAGACTCATTTCCTGCACATCTCACCCTTCTCCCGAAAGAAAGCAGACTGTGGGAGATATGTTCAACTAATTCAGAACAATGAAATAGTATCATTGACCTTGATTTGCAATTGCTGTCAAAATTGGAGGCAGAGAATAACAGAGATTGAACCTCGAATATTTCCATGTTAAGCATGTGCTCTAAGCACAAGTTAATAGTGAACTTTCATAGCTTACAGTACTGGTTTGGTTGCATTGCTAAACCATCTGCTGGAACTCTGTGCCTACCTGCTTGTTTTTTTCATAACAGAGCAACCCCTTTGAGTATCCTTCCAGGCAAAGAAAAAAATGTTTGAAACTTTAAATCTGCTATTGTCCTCAATTTTCCAATATAACATTTTGCCTCTGCCCTATCCCAGGTAGTTAAATTAAAGATAAAGGCAGAATTTAGACTTTCTATGGTTGTTGTTGAGGCAAGCAGTGCTGAAACTGGATAGAAAGATTTTTGCTATTGCATAAGGGGTTATTTATTGATTGCCATGCTTGATTGCCTTGAAACTGGAGTACAAAGAATATGTGCCTCATAATAAATAGCATATAAACCCCTCATCATTATCATCTTGATTAATGATAATCTTGAGGCCTCTTATTTGCTGCTACTAATTGAGGTTTCCCTTGTTAAAAGATGGGAATATGCACGAAGCAAAGATTCCATACCATGTAGAAAGCGTTCACATTTCCAACATCTTTAGCAAAGACAAATCAAATGAAAATACAGTGTGAAAGTTTGTTTCTCACACGAATTTGAATAATGGTTATCAGAACAGTGAAGAGATGCAGACTGCCCCGACTACCATGCCTTCTACACAGAGAAAGTGGGAGAAAATGGACAAAAGCTTTGTTAACCCAACTGCCTATTCAGCAATGGCTTATTCAAAAGCAACCCTGGGTACCTGCTGGAATTCTGTGTTGTAACATCAACTTTTTATTTTAATCATGGTCATTAATCAGAGCACCTAGATTCTCACTCCTTGGATTAACAGTTTCCAGTTCAGACTGCCAGGAGGGAAGACTGACATGCAGCAATGTTCATATTTTCTCAGAACAGATTGCTGAAAGAAAGGAATCTGGGAAGTCAAATGCTTTTAAAGGTCTACATTATTACCTATCTTTCAGAAAAAACACAACCTTACAAATTCTAGATATTTTCAAATGCCCAGTCAATTTATTCCAAGATTCAATCATAACGTAAAGAATGTTCTTTGAAACTGATCACCAAAAGTGTAATATACAGTGGGGCAAAAAAGTATTTAGTCAGCCACCAGTTGTGCAAGTTCTCCCACTTAAAAAGATGAGAGAGGCCTGTAATTTTCATCATAGGCATACCTCAACTATGAGAGACAAAATGGGGAAAAAAATCCAGAAAATCACATTGTCTGATTTTTAAAGAATTTATTTGCAAATCATGGTGGAAAATAAGTATTGGGTCACCTACAAACAAGCAAGATGTCTGGCTCTCACAGACCTGTAACTACTTCTTTAAGAGGCTCCTCTGTCCTCCACTCGTTACCTGTAGTAATGGTGCCTGTTTGACCTTGTTATCAGTATAAAAGACACCTGTCCACAACCTCAAACAGTCACACTCCAAACTCCACTGTGGCCAAGACCAAAGAGCTGTTGAAGGACACCAGAAACAAAATTGTAGACCTGTACCAGCCTGGGAAGACTGAATCTGCAATAGGCAAGCAGCTTGGTGTGAAGAAATCAACTGTGGGAGCAATAATTAGAAAATGGAAGATGTACAAGACCACTGATAATCTCCCTCGATCTGGGGCTCCACGCAAGAAGTCACCCTGTGGAGTCAAAATGATCACAAGAACGGTGAGCAAAAATCTCAGAACCACACGGGGGGACCTAGTGAATGACCTGCAGATTGCTGGGACCAAAGTAACAAAGGCTACCATCAGTAACACACTACGCCGCCAGGGACTCAAATCCTGCAGTGCCAGACGTGTCCCCCTGCTTAAGCCAGTACATGTCCGGGCCCGTCTGAAGTTTGCTAGAGAGCATTTGGATGATCCAGAAGAGGATTGGGAGAATGTCATATGGTCAGATGAAACCAAAGTAGAATGTTTTGGTATAAACTCAACTCGTCGTGTTTGGAGGAGAGAGAATGCTGAGTTGCATCCAAAGAACACCATACCTCCTGTGAAGCATGGGGGTGGAAATGTCATGCTTTGGGCCTGTTTTTCTGCAAAGGGACCAGGACAACTGATCCGTGTAAAGGAAAGAATGAATGGGGCCATGTATCGTGAGATTTTGAGTGAACACCTCCTTCCATCAGCAAGGGCATTGAAGATGAAATGTGGCTGGGTCTTTCAGCATGACAATGATCCCAAACACACCGCCCGGGCAATGAAGGAGTGGCTTCGTAAGAAGCATTTCAAGGTCCTGGAGTGGCCTAGCCAGTCTCCAGATCTCAACCCCATGGAAAACCTTTGGAGGGAGTTGAAAGTCCGTGTTGCCCAGCGACAGCCCCAAAACATCACTGCTCTAGAGGAGATCTGCATGGCGGAATGGGCCAAAATACCAGCACAGTGTGTGAAAACCTTGTGAAGACTTACAGAAAACGTTTGACCTCTGTCATTGCCAACAAAGGATATATAACAAAGTATTGAGATGAACTTTTGATATTGACCAAATACTTATTTTCCACCGTGATTTGCAAATAAATTCTTTAAAAATCAGACAATGTGATTTTCTGGATTTTTTTCTCCATTTTGTCTCTCATAGTTGAGGTATACCTATGATGAAAATTACAGGCCTCTCTCGTCTTTTTAAGTGGGAGAACCTGCACAACTGGTGGCTGACGAAACACTTTTTTGCACATGACTTCTAATGCTTTGATCCCACAGACTGCCAAACGGTATCTTCTTGCAGTGGAATACATAATAAATACATATATGCCACATTAACGTAACCGCAAAACAATTTTAAAAAGCCTCCTAAAAATAAACACGTATTTAACTTCCAGACTTGCTGATTAAATATTGCTCTTACCTGTTAACCAACTAATATTTGAACTGGCAAAGCAATCCTAGAGCAAAAGGGATTCAGAAGGAAAAGCTCTAGCCAGGCTAACGAGTTTACATACAAGTCCAGTGGATAACCCATCCAGACAAACCAACAAGCAGAAGACCAGCACCGTCCCATTATTCCCCACTATTATATATAACTTCTGATACTATACAACAGGAGAACATTATTAGCATCTGGACAGGCTCTCTCTCTCTCTCTCTCTCTCTCATCATCCCTCTTACCCCACCAGCCAGGTTGTGTCATACAACCTTACAGCAGGATTGCCTCATGACTGCCCTCAGCACCCTGCCCCATCATAACCCCATCCATCCCACTATCAAATTCCCTATCAAAATGGGAAGTCAGAGAACCCACTTGAAACCATTCTTATCAAAGAAATTGATAAAATCTGAAAGAAAACATACATCTGTTGCACTGCTTTGCAGGGGGGTGGGGAAGAACTATTTTGGGGAGTTTGGCTGTTTCCCTTAATATGCTGTTCACGTTCACTTGTGTGGAAGCACCATTCCTATGCACAACAATGGTTGAGGATTTGTTGTTGCTGCTGTTTTAAGATAACTGAACTAGGAGATGCTAGGACTGCACATAGAATTCTGGTATTAATCTCCATCCTCACCTTTTTCAAATTCCCCAGCAGCCAATGTTTGGTTCAGCATACATATCCTCATCCTTCAAATATCTGGAAAAAAAAATATCCTGAGTTATGCTTCTTCCTTGTGCCTTGATAAGCAGGTGAAACTTAGAGTTTGGAGTCTATGTCTTCTATTATGGTTTCTACTACTGTCTGCAGGGACTAGAATGCCTGTTAAATAAACAGTCTGGGCAGAATACAGTATGGCTTGTACTGAGCAAGAAAAAAAAATTCAGATTGTTATATATAAAACATCACCATGCAATATTATATTTCTTTCAGCTGACAGATGTCAAACAACTGACATGCCCTTAAAGTGAAACAGATGCTAACTAGCTTCTCTTGGTATCTTTTAATTTTTTCACTCACACTCACACTCACTCTCTCTCATACACACATCTATCTATCTATCTATCTATCTATCTATCTATCTATCTATCTATCTATCTATCTATCTAAAATTGGTAGGTTATCCAGATGGCTAAGTAGTAAAGGCCAATGGAAAAGCAGCTTCTGGTTGTGGATAGATTCTGCAAGGTTACATTTCTATAAAAATAGAGAGATTATGTGTGCTACATAGATCATGAATAACTCTTTTTTTGACAAGAAAAGAAGCCACAGATAAATATCTCTTAAACTCCAAGTCTCCATATTTATTGTATTGTATTGTTTTCTTCCTATGTCTGAAACCAGTCCAAAGAGAATCACCAATAACTCTAGTTCTTCTTTTAGGAAGACTTTGTTTTCCCTTGAAGTCAGTAGTGTGCTTTAAGGCTGTTTGGATCTTTGTGTATCTGGGAATACAGTTGTGTTACCCAATTCATTTTTTTTCAAACCAACTGATTCATGTCAATGCAATGTAACTCATACTTGGATTTTGTCAAAATTGTTCCAAGTGTTGTGAAACAATAACAGTAAATGTGCACTGTATATAAAAAGTTTTTAAAAAGCTAAGTGAGCCACAGCGTGCTCATAATTAATCAGCAATCTATAACACGTGCAAACTGATACATTTTTTTCTGCTACATTAATTACTGACATTGGTTGCAAAATGAGATCCATCATTCACAGTGTTTGAAGAGAATATATGACTAAACAACTGCAACAAACTAGTTGTGCCAAGAATGATAACAATGTTTCTTTTGTGTTTTTGTACATACTGATATGCATTATAGTACTCCTGCTTCCTTTATTTCTTTTAAAATATCTAGTGAAAATAAAATCTCCAGTTGAGCTTGACTCCTGGTGACTACATGAAAATGCCCATGTAATTTTCTTGGCAACAATACACAGAAGCAATCTGTTATTTGCTTCTTCCAATGTTTTATTTTCCCTTCTTCCCTTCCTACTCTTCACTAACTTTAGTATTGTTTTATTTTGTTTTGCTTGTTTTTCCCTGATAGTTTCCTATCCTAGTACTAACCAGTTCTCATCCTGCATAGGTTTTGAAATTAGCCAAGGGTAAGCAGTATGCGGGCCAAGAAGCAACAGTTAGAATCGGTCATGGAACAACCAATTGGTTCAAAATAGGGAAAGGTGTACGACAAGGTTGTATACTGTCACCCTGCTTATTTAACCTATATGCAGAGTACATCATGAGAAATGCAGGCTGGAAGAATCACAAGCCGGAATTAAGATTGCAGGGAGAATCATCAACAACCTCAGATATGCGGACGATACCACCCTCATGGCAGAAAGTGAAGAAGAACTAAAGAGCCTCTTGATGAGGGTGAAAGAGGAGAGTGAAAAAACTGGCTTGAAACTCAACATTAAAAAAACTAAGATCATGGCATCTGGACCCATCAATTCCTGGCAAAAAGAAGGGGTAGAAATGGAAGCAGTAACAGACTTCATTTATTTGGGCTTCAAGATCACCGCAGACGGAGACTGCAGCCATGAAATTAAAAGACGCTTGCTCCTTGGGAGGAAAGCTATGGCAAGCCTAGATAGCATATTAAAAAGCAGAGATGTCACCTTGCCGACAAAGATCCGCATAGTCAAAGCTATGGTTTTTCCAGTAGTAATGTATGGCTGTGAGAGCTGGACCATAAAGAAGGCTGAGCGCCGAAGAATTGATGCCTTTGAACTGTGGTGCTGGAGAAGACTCTTGAGAGTCCCCTGGACTGCTAGGAGGTCAAACCAGTCAATCTTAAAGGAAATCAACCCTGATTGCTCATTGGAAGGATCGATAATGAAGCTCAAGCTCAGATACTTTGGTCACCTAATGCGAAGAGAGATCTCTTTGGAGAAGACCCTGATGCTGGGAAAGATTGAAGGCAAAAGAAGAAGAGGACGGCAGAGGATGAGATGGTTAGATAGCATCACTGAAGCAATGAGCATGAAACTGAGCAAACTCAGGGAGGCAGTGAAGGACAGGAAGGCCTGGCGCAAAATGGTACATGGGGTCACGAAGAGTCGGACACAACTAAACAACAAAGCAGTATGCTAGCCACTTGACTAGGCCTTAAATGTCTATCATGAATGAAAAAGTTACTGAATAAGAATCCATCTTTGTAGCTGTTCCATAAGAAGGGTAATGAGATAAATCACAGGACTAAATATTCTATGAATCATCCTTACAGTTTAAGAACAGAGAGTGTTGTAGTCATCTGAAAGCACACCAGCTTCATAGAGCAGGTCAAATAAATGCCGCAACACAATGAGAAGAGGAGCATGATGCAATATGTAATAGTATGGGGCTGAGGAGTCAGGTTTTAGTAGTGATCCTTGTTATCAAAACAAGGACATTGTAAGTACACAAAAGTTTAGCAACTATTATATCATGCGGAAATGTAGGAAGGCATACTTTATTAGTTGCAAAAAGAGAGGAACTTTTCTTGAAAAAAAAGTTTAGTTTTTATTGAAGCAAATAGCTGATTTTTAATTTGGATTCAGATTCAGTCAGGCTTTCAGGAGAATTATTTCAGTCACTGAGTCTGACACTGATTTCTGTGGGCTTACTCTAAGCCTTACTAGCTCTGGATCCAACCTTGTGCATAAGTAATGGATAAATGTGTATCATTATTTAATTTAATTATTATTTAATTTAGATTGACAATAACACACTTTTGAAATTTTAAATATAATTTTTCTAACTGTTAAATAGTTTGATATGTCCTTCAGATGCCGAGCAAAAATACAACTTGTTTTAGTAATTTTGGAACTACAGCATACTTTTATTTCATGCTACCTGTTAAGCCTAAATAGCTTAGAATTAAATCAAGTCATAATTGGAAAACAGTAATCTTATTACACCCTGCATAGGTAGCAATGCCAGTAAAAGTAGTATGTGACTAATGAGATTCATGACTTTCTCACATTTCCAGCATTCAATCGAGTTGCATGTTTCCACTTGAGATGTAAAGAGGCAATGACATCATAATGGTGTTCATTATTTGCTCAAGTAAATGCTACAAGTTATAGCAGATTAGTGTATCAACCCATATAAGTTGACCTTGCTGATGATTTGGTTGACTGCCTCTGCTATAATTAACAACGCAACAGGCGATGGAAGCAAATTAATCTTGGTATAGCTGAACATGTGCCCTCCTGATTGCAAAGAAATTGGGTAGCAAGAGGAGGAATAAATTTCACTATCCTTTAATATAGATAAATACTGGTTTCCAGTTTTGATTACAATAAATATGAAAGGCAAGAGAATACAAAATACTGAAAACCAAGGATCACAATGTCATATATACTGTATTTGACACAACAGATCATCTACTATATTGAGCCATAAAGAATATTTCATTGTAGAGATATCCTCAGATTTATCTATTTTCTGATTTTGAGTGAAAAATGATAGATGAAAAAGATTTAAGAGCTGGATCATTAAAAAAAACAGAACAAAAACAAAACAAATGCAGAATAATAGCAATTGACAAAGCAATGATGGTTGATACAGATTTCTGCTATTGTCTTGTCGTTGTTTTTCCCTTCCAGCTATGTATAGACAATCCATTAAATATTTTGAGTCTCTTGGCTTATATGGGTTCACTAAATATTTGTGGTTTATGGTTGCTGATGCTTAAAGCAAAGTTGTTAATGTATCTTCTGTTCTTAAACACAGACCCGTGTTCACTTTGAAGACTCTTAATTGAGTGGTACTGAGTGGAAAACAACAGCTTGAAGAACTTAAAAGAATATTTAATCAAAACATGATACATATGTCTTCTACAGTAGGCAATAAACATGATACATATGTCTTCTACAGTAGGTTTTGGCTCCCCATGAACTTTTACACTTTCAACCTTGTGCATGCAGTATCTTCTTAGAGGTAGAACCCATTAATTCCAGTGTATTCGAAATTGTCTTTATAAAGACTAAATTCTATAGGTCCTGACCTCAAAATTAGCTCTGGGTTGTGCCTGATTGAGCACTGATTTGACTAGTGCAATTGAAATCTCTAAGGAGGTAAATGAAATACATAGTTATAAAATAAAGTCTAATGCTCATTTCACTGTGGAGTAGATATTATAGTGGAAGTGAAATGAAAGAGTCGTTGTATTATAAAATCAAAGTGCTTGAATTCACAACATGACTAAGATAGAGGCTAAAGCCTTTTCTCTGTTATGATATTATTTACAGTAGGTTCTCATTGGAGCTGGCAAAGATTTAGGCATCCTAAAACAGCAATCCTACCTATGTACAGAGAATGGTACATTTGCTTCCAAGGTGCTGAACACGCAACCAACTGCTAGGCTACACTAAGGAGCTGCACTGAGTTGGTATACTATCAGGTCTGGATTGCTTGTTGCTTTAAGACTGGAGGCTGTGAAACTGGCAACTGAAAAACTGAAAACAATGAGAGTTGAGTTGTGTGATTGAAGAATTAAAGAAGAAAAAATAAAGACAGGGGGAACAAGAAAAGTCTGACTCAACACAGCTATACCTTTATTCTACTGTGATCAATTAAAGAAACATATTTGTGGTGTAGAATCTTTATCTACAGCTCCTTTCTTCCATGATGGAGAAATCTGTTGGCTGGAATTACATTGTCAACTGCCAAGGCCCAGAATCCTTGAGGATGAACAAGGCAGCTCTTCTTGATACAAACCATTAAACTGTTCTTTCAGTTTGAAAAATAATGTTCTATTTCCCTTTCATATGCTCTGTTGTCTCATTCTTGACTTAATACTGTGGAATTCCAAATAGTTAATATTCTATGTAAAACACTTGGTTATTTAAAGAACTTATTTGTTCTCTCTCTCTCTCTCTTTCTCTCTCTTTCCTCAAGGAAATATGTACATCTATATCCACTGTAAACTGCCTTCATCGACAACTAGAAACTATTTATTATTATATTCACTTGATTAGATCTGAAGCTTGATGATTATTCTGCAAAAGTGATATAACTCTTCTCTATGCTCCTATCTGGGATCATCTATATGTTTATTTCCAGATATTATTTGTACAATAAACTTTTTATCCACAATCATTCTATAATTTTGCTAAATTTCATGTTGTAGAAATGATGTTGTTGTTCAGTCGTTAAGTCGTGTCCGACTCTTTGTGACCCCATGAAACATATCGCATCAGGCCTTCCTGTCCTTCACTGCTTCCCTGGGTTTGCTCAGTTTCATGCTCATTGCTTCAGTGATGTTATCTAACCATCTCATCCTCTGCTGTCCCCTTCTCCTTTTGCCTTCGATCTTTCCCAGCATCAGGGTCTTTTCCAAAGAGTCATCTCTTCGCATTAGGTGACCAAAGTATCTGAGTTTGAGCTTCATTATCAATCCTTCCAATGAGCAGTCAGGGTTGATTTGACCTCCTAGCAGTCCAGGGGACTCTTAAGGGTCTTCTCCAACACCACAGTTCAGAGGCATCAATTCTTTGGCGCTCAACCTTCTTTATGGTCCAGCTCTCACAGCCATACATTACTACTGGGAGAACCATAGCTTTGATTATGTGGATCTTTGTCGGCAAGCTTATGTCTCTCCTTTTTAATATGCTATCTAGGTTTGCCA
The DNA here is from genome assembly GCF_059951505.1 of Python bivittatus. Classification (NCBI taxonomy): domain Eukaryota; kingdom Metazoa; phylum Chordata; class Lepidosauria; order Squamata; family Pythonidae; genus Python; species Python bivittatus. The sequence continues at coordinate 5,366,558 of NW_028277044.1, read as the reverse complement.
TACAGTAGCTTTCCTCCCAAGGAGCAAGCGTCTTTTAATTTCATGGCTGCAGTTTCCATCTGCGGTGATCTTAGAGCCCAAATAAATGAAGTCTGTTACTGCTTCCATTTCTACCCCTTCTATTTGCCAGCTATTGATGGGTCCAGATGCCATGATCTTAATTTTTTTAATGTTGAGTTTCAAGCCAGCTTTTGCGGTCTCCTCTTTCACCCTCATCAAGAGGCTCTTTAGTTCTTCTTCACTTTCTGCCATGAGGGTGGTATCGTCGGCATATCTGAGATGGTTGATGTTTCCCCCTGTGATCTTAATTCCAGCTTGTGATTCTTCCAACCTGGCATTTCTCATGATGTACTCTGCATATAGGTTAAATAAGCAGGGTGACAGTATACAGCCTTGTCGTACACCTTTCCCTATTTTGAACCAATCGGTTGTTCCGTGACTGGTTCTAACTGTTGCTTCTTGGCCTCCATACAGATTTCTCAGGAGACAGGTAAGATGTTCTGGTACCCCCATCTCTAAGAATTTGCCACAGTTTGATGTGATCCACACAATCAAAGGCTTTTGCAGAGTCAATGAACCAGAAATAGATGTTTTTCTGGATTTCTCATGCTTTCTCCATGATCCAGCGAATGTTGGCAATTTGATCTTTAGTTCCTCTGCCTCTTTGAAACCCAGCTTGTAGCTGCCATGTTGTAGCTTCTTAGTTCACATACTGCTGAAGCCTAGATTGTAGGATTTTGAGCATAACCTTGCTAGCATGTGAAATGAGCGCAATTGTGATATAGTTTGAGCATTCTTTGGCATTGCCCTTCTTTGGAATTGAAACATAAACTGACTTTTTCCAATCCCGTGGCCACTGCTGCATTTTCCAAACTTGCTGGCATACTGAGTACAGCACTTTAACAGTATCATCTTTTATTATTTTAAATAACTCAGCTGGAATACTGTCATCTCTGCTACCTTTGTTGTTAGTAATGCTTCCTAGGGCCCACTTGACTTCACTCTCTAGGATGTCTGGCTCAAGGTCAATGATCACACCAGCATGGACATCAGGGACATTAAGATCTTTCTTGTGCAGTTCTTCTGTGTATTCTTGCCACCTCTTCCTAATCTCTTCTGCTTCTGTTAGGTCCTTGCCTTTTTTGTCCTTTATCATGCCCATCTTTGCACTAAACATTCCTTTGATATTTCCAATTTTCTTGGAGAGATCTTTAGTCTTCCCCATCCTATTATTTTCCTCGATTTCTTTGCATTGTTCATTTAAGAAGCCCTTCTTATCTCTCCTTGCTATTCTCTGGAAATCTGCATTCAGTTGCTTATATTTTTCCCTTTCACCCTTGCTTTTCGCACACCTTCTTTCCACAGGTATTTCTAAAGCTTCATCAGACAGCCATTTTGCTTTCTTGCATTTCTTTTTCTTTGGGATGGTTTTAGTTGCTGCCTCCTGTACAATGTTGTGGACCTCCATCCATAGTTCTTCAGGCACTCTGTCTACCAAATCTAATCCCCTAAATCTATTCATCACCTTCACTGTGTACTTACAAGGAATATGATCTAAGTAATACCTGAGTGGTCTAGTGGTTTTCCTTTTTTTTTTTTGTCTGCGCTCAGTCATTGCTGACCCTGCAGTGACTGCTTGGACGAGTCCTTGCAGTTTTCAAGGCAAGGTGTTTCGGAAGTGGTTTGCCAGAGCCTCCTTCCTAGAGCAGAGCCCAGCTGGCGCGCGCAGGAGGCGGGGTTTCTGTTGCTTCGTGCCCTTTTCAGGCGCGCGCGGTTTTTCGCGCTCACCAGCAACTGCTCCCAACTCCTTTTTGCAAGGCGCCGCCAGCATGTTTCCTCCCACCGGAGTGAGAGTACCCATTTATCTATTCACGTGAGTTTTCGACCTGTTGGGTTGACAGGAACTGGGGAGGAAACAGGAGCTCACCCTGTTTAACGCGAAGGCTGGACTCAAACCGCTGAAGCGTCGACCATTTCTGGCCAGCAACGTTCAGTGTCATTAAGCCGCTGTGCCACCGCGTCCCCCCGGTTTTCCCTACGTTCTTCAATTTTAGCCTATGTTTTGCAGTAAGAAGCTCATGATCTGAGCCACAGTCAGCTCCTGGTCTTGTTTCTGCTGTATGTATAGAGCTTCTCCATCTTTGGCTGCAAACTATATAATCAATCTGGTTTCGGTATTGACCATCTGGTGATGTCCACATGAAGAGTCATCTCTTGTGTTGTTGGAAAAGAGTGTTTGCTATGGTCAGCTTGTTCTCTTGACAGAACTCCATTAGCCTTTGCCCTGCTTCATTTTGTACTCCAAGGCCAAACTTGCCTGTTATTCTGATTATTTCTTGACTTCCTACTTTAGCATTCCAATCCCCTATGATGAAAAGGACATCTTTTTTGGGTGCTAGTTCTAGAAGGTGTTGTAGGTCTTCATAGAACTGGTCAACTTCAGCTTCTTCGGTATCAGTGGTTGGGGCATAGACTTGGATTACTGTGATGTTGAATGGTTTGCCTTGGATTCGCACTGAGATCATTCTGTCGTTTTTGAGGTTGTATCCCATTACTGCCTTTCCCACTCTCTTATTGACTATGAGTGCCACTCCATTTCTTCTAAGGGTTTCTTGCCCAAAGTAGTAGATATAATGGTCACCTGAATTAAATTCACCCATTCCCGTCTTTTCTAATTCACGGATTCCCAAGATGTCGATATTCAATCTTGTGATCTCATGTTTGACCACATATAGCTTGCCTTGCTTCATAGATCTTACATTCCAGGTACCTATACAATATTGTTCTTTATAGCATCGGACCTTCTTTTCACTTCCAGATACATCCACAGCTGAATGTCCTTTCAGCTATGGCCCAGCCACTGCACTCTTTCTGGAGCTACTTGGAATTGCCCTCCGCTGTTCCCCAGTAGCATACTGGACACCTTCCGACCTGAGGGGCTCATCTTCTGGCATCATATCTTTTAGCCTTTTGACATTGTCCATGGGGTTTTCTTGGCAAGGATACTGGAGTGGCTGCCATTTCCTTCTCCGGTGGACCACATTTTGTCAGAACTCTCTGTCATTACCTGTCCGTCTTGGGCGGCCCTGCACGGCATAGCTCATGGCTTCACTGAGTTATGCAAGCCCCTTCGCCACGACAAGGCAGCGATCCATGAAGGGGTGTGGAAATGATATGCACATTTTAAATTTCAAATAGTTAATTTTCCAAAGCGTCTATGCATTATATAAAGACTGGAGGTTGGCTAAGGAACCTAACCCTAACCTTAATGACTGCAAAAATATGATCATCTAGGACAAATTTCCTTGTTTTGGTAGGGAAAAAGAAAGAAGATCGGTGCTTATAGCACATAAACTCAATTGAATTTATAACAATATTTATTCAGTGTGTAGACTCTGTAAGCTAGCCAGATAAAAGGTACTCCTGAGACATAAACACATGATCAGAGACACAAAAGAGGAATAATTGTTTACCCAAACATTTCTTTTATTTTTCAATCAAACAAAGGCTGGGCTGAAACACTTAAATGTGTTACACAATGCAGCCTGAAGAAAGAAGGAAGCAAAATCAAGAATCAAGTGCCATGAGAGATGGCAGGCTGGATTGTTAGCTTAAATAAACAAATAAAATATTGTCTTATTTTAGACACACTACTTTTATATTCTTCACCTTAATTTGCAACCTCTACCTCCACACATTTACTTACCATCTGTACAAGGAGACAGCTCATAGATTTATTTCTGGGGAGGCCTACAGAGTGAGTTTACTACCTCGTGTTGACTCATCTGAGCTATTTGTGTGAGAGACCCATGCGTAAAACAAAAGTTACCATTTTTAAGAATTGTTTCAGTCTCCAGAATTAATTTCAGGCAATGATATCAACATTCAGTGCTGCTCATGTAAATTCAAATGCCATGTTTAGATGGTTGCATGGAAACCAGATTACATGGACCTCTCAATTGATCTGTTGGGATGTAATTATTAGGTTCTGGCCTTAGATACTGTAGTCCTACAGAGCAAATACTTGTGTTTTCTCCATTCTGTTGTTGATATCCTGTCTCCCCTCCATCAAAAAAATGGAATTGGCAGGAAGACTGGCAATCAGATGGTGCAGATTCCAGGCAAACTCGAAACAAATATTAAAACAGACTACTCAATCATTTTTCACTGCACATTTGAGTCCAATTACTTCTTTTTCCTCCTTCCCTGTTATATTTCTTAATCATTGCATTTTAATTTTTTGCCAAAGCCTCCTTCAAAATACTAAAGGGATATATAGTTTTGTTTTTGTTTTCCCCTTGCAACAGTCCTCAGTACCATATGATGCTGAGAGATGCTAACTTGCTAACTGGAGCACTGAATTTCAACATTGCATTAAGGACCACTTTACCAAGTATAATTCTGCCTGTCCAGTTCAAACATCTGGTCTGTACAAAATCCCTCCCCTCTGAAAAGCTAAAGGAATTGAGACTACAGATTTGATTGTTACCCCCCCCACACACACACACACTTGTCTTCAAAAAAAAGCCCTTACCGTGATTTTAAAGTACTTAGAAGTATAGATCTGTTCTGTTATTCTTTTCTTTTTAATTTTTATAGTTAAATCACTGAACTTTGTTGCTTCAGTTATTGAGATTGTTCTGGTTGGCTCATGTAGACTGCCCAGAGTCAGCTAAATTGGGTCAATCTACAAATGCTGTGAAATAATTAAATCATTATTATATCACACCATTGCTGAGTCAAGGACTCTGGAAATGAAACTACTTATCTCTGATTCTATTTCTTCCTGTGACTGGCTCAGCAACTAGCATACTCAAAAGAATATCCCATCCTCCTGTCTCCATGCCCATCAACTTCTCCAGCCTTTGTTCTTTCCATGATCTCTCTTTCTTCCTGAAACACAATATGGCACCTGTTTTCTTATCCCCACATCACATAATCTGAGAGGATTCCCTCTTAAATAGCATTGTCTATACCATCCTCATTTTCCCCACTCAGTAATATGGAGACACAAAGGCAGGGCCAGAAATGTCCTTTAGGGAAGAAACGGGAAAGGAGAGAGGCAATATGCAAGTACAGTACATTTATGCTGTGACAACCTTTTTCATCGTTCAGCTTTTTGCAACCTATGGGTATGTGCATGTTGATGATAGAAGGGAGTGTGTGTTTTGTTTTGTTTTTCCCCATACACATGAATGGCCCATCCAGATGTATAAACAGCTGGCCAGGATGGTTCCTGATGTGGTACTGGAGAATGAGAAGTTGGTGTTCCAAAATGATTTCAACAATTGGTTTAGTTGATGCCAATGCTGTGGCCTCTAGGCCATCTTTGGAGCTCTCTCAGTACATTGCGGGCTCAATACGTATAGCAGGCCATACTTTTGATTGGATACAAGTAGTCCTCAACTTACAATAGCAACTGGGACCAGAATTTCTATCTCTAAATGATGCAGTCATAAAATGTGACTGCATCGCTTAGGGATGGCAATCCCTGCAGCCCCAGTTGCTGTTGTTAACTGAATCCCACAATCATTAGGCAAAGCAACTTCCAAGTCAGTGGGGAAGCCAGCAGGAAGTTGCAAGTCCCAGGCAGCTTGCAAGCAGGCTGGCAGGCAGGCAGGTAAGTGGCTGCTACTGGGTGGGGGAGGGTGCAAGCATGCGAGAGAAGCACAGCAAAGCTCAAGGAGGGTGCACAGGGATGTGAGGTGGTGTGCAAGAGTGTGAGACAGGTGCAGCAAGGCTCCAGGAGGGTGTGCGGGCATGCATGAGTGGCCATCACAGCACAAATACCGAGGGGCTGGGGGAGGGTGCAGTCAAATCCTAATCTATTGAATGGCAAATAAGGCAGGATTATGATGCAAATACCTGAATGCTTTCTTTGCATTTAAGCAACCTTAAAGCCCCTAGGTTTTTAGAATCCTTGCAATGAAGGAGAGTGAGAGATAGCTGGAACAGAAGTTCCAAGAATCTTGCCATTAATAAGAATGAACATGGATCATGAATGAACATTTCATGAAAATAGCAGAAGGATTTTATGTCATTGCATTCTTAAATAGCTGTAGAATAACAGCTATTTGAGAATGCCTTTGGTGGCCTTTAACATCTACCGCTATAAATGGGGTATTGGAGCCCTAACAATTGGTACTTGCTGTGATTATTTTTTTTGGCGGGGTGGGGGGGGGTTATCCCATTTAAATTGATTAATTTATAGGCTCAATACTCATGGACTCTAGGTGGTTATAGAAGTTAAAATAGTAATCTGTTTCTGCTGATCTGAATGCCACAGTGATACAAATTCAAATGAAGTGTTCAGTGCCACATCTTATCTGGCTTTGTTGGATCAATTTCAGTTTTTGAGGTGGGAGGATCTGGACAATTCCTTAAAATCAAGGATAAGTCCAACAATGTCACCACTAGCATCACTGTCAAATGCTTCCAATTTCAAAGACAATTACAGGAAGAAAGACCTGGACTATTTCTTAACTAAAGACACAACAAAAATTAATGAAGGAAGGAATCTACCATGCTCAATGTATTTGCAAATAACTGGAAAAATAAAAAGGAATCTTAAAGAAGAAGGAGAGGCCTTAAGAAAGATGACCGATTTTGAAATACATATGTAGAATTAAGATAATTATAACAGATTTACAAATTGTTACTTAACAGAGACACAAAAGAAATCAACAATTTCCTGATAAAGTGGATGCAACATTTCAAGAAGCAATAACAGTGGAACAATGGGAAGATCTGTGGGGGGAAAAAAATCAATAAAATTTACACCAAGCTACAAACGGAGTGAAAATTGGTACAAAATGTTCCACAGATTGTATATAACTCAATGCTTGCCAAGATGGATAAATTATATAACAATAAATGTGGGAAATGCCATAACAAAAAAGGAATATTTTATTATATGTGATATTTATACAAAAAGACTCAAATATATTGGAAATACACCAAAATGTTCAGAAAATTCTGAAATAAAATTTAAATTAAAACCACAAATATTTTTATAAGGTATGATCCCAGAGGATTTAAATGAAAAGCATCACAATTTATTGAGATATATGCTGATAGCAGCAAGAGTAAATCTGGCACAACACTGGAAAAGAGAAACTTTGCCATCAGTACAGGATTGGAAGACTAAAATTAAAGAATACACTGAAGAATGAAAAATTGACTGTGTATTTTCACAGCAGAAGTCTAGCCTTCTTGGAAATAATGTCCAAAGTATAGTATAAAAATATTCAAATAATAATTAGTGGTTGAGGAAAAAATGGGGGGCTACCAGAATGTCTTTTAAAAAGGAAAAAAAAATCTTTTTTTGTGTTTGTTTTGCTTTAATTTTTTAAAAATATCTTTTTTTATAATACTTGCAAGTTTTACTTAATTAAAAAATGTTAAAAATACTAAAAACTTTAATAGATTTTAGATTGTATTGGGGTTTTTTTTCAACAAGAAATAATATTGTGAGAATGACATCATTGCATTTATATAGAAAAGGCTGGAGTAAATGGTTATGTTGTTGGAGATGCAGTGAAATCAATGCTTTATGCCCAATTGTTCTTTTTGGGAGAGAAATTATTACATGAATTAACTCAATTTTGAGATTCAGTATTTTCAGATGTTCACATTCTTTTGAAATGTATTCCTATCACATGAGAGTTGACACCTGGACAAAGAAAGTGGGTTTTCTGTACCTTATATATATATATTTTGCCTGCGCTCAGTCGTTACCGACTCTGCAGTGACTGCTTTTTGGACGAGTCCTTTTTGCAGTTTTCAAGGCAAGGTGTTTTGGAAGTGGTTTGCCAGAGCCTCCTTCCTAGAGCAGAGCCCAGCTGGCGCGCGCAGGAGGCGGGGTTTCTGTTGCTTCGCGCCCTTTTCAGGCGCGCGCGGTTTTTCGCGCTTACCGGCAACTGCTCCCAACTCCTTTTTGCAAGGCGCCGCCAGCATTTTTCCTCCCACCGGAGTGAGAGTCCCCATTTATCTACTCACGTGAGTTTTCGAACTGTTGGGTTGACAGGAACTGGGGAGGAAACAGGAGCTCACCCTGTTTAACGCGAAGGCTGGACTCGAACCGCCGAAGCATCAGCCATTTCTGGCCAGCAACTTTCAGCGTCATTAAGCCGCTGCGCCACCACGTCCCCCTTTCTGAACCTTACTTACAGTTAAAAAACTTACTGTTCAACATTGGAAAGATGTAGCTCCAACTATTCAGTGGTCTGCAGAATTCATGTAACCAGCAATTTATGAACCAATAACTTATCAATATAGATTAGCAATGGATGATTGCAATGAATTATGACATCAATTCATTGAAATGCTGATTGTATAACTTTGCATATGTATGTCTGTATGCATGTGAACATACGCTTTGTATGGTTTTGTTTCTTTTTTTAGTCTTCTTTTTTCACAATTTTGTGTATTCTTTTTATTTTTTACTTAGTTAATTTGAAAAAAAATGAATATGCAGGTAGGAAGGAAGTAATAAAAAAGTATCATTACTCCCCTGTAACAATTCCCACATAACACACATATGCATTTATCACACTAGTTTCCTTTAACACACACTGATGTTATTTCTACCATTTCAAGCAAATGAATTATTGGTGGCTGCATGTTCTACCATCACATATTTTTATCAAATATTAAGAACAGCCAGGATAAATCAAAGACTATCTCCCACTTCTGTCCCCCCCCCCCCAAAAAAAATAAGCAAACCGGAGGAACTTAAAACTGTAGAAGCCAAATTCTTTGGTTCAAATGAACCTCCCCCCCCCCCCAAAAAAAATTCTTTGGTTTCTTTCTCCATCACAACCTCTTTCAAGGGAAGCATTTTTCAAAAGGGATAAGCTTGGGATCAAGAGGAGAAGCTAGATATATTGGCCTTCACCCACACATTAAATCTTAATGTGGTTTGATTTCAACATAGCACAGTATGTGAAACCAGCCACCTTGGTCTCTAATCCTGCAGATCGTGGCTTAATATGCTTACTTCGTATATCTATGCTGCTCCAAATACGTCTGCTATGCAAGCCTATGCTTTATTCAATAAACTATGGATAAGCATACATTCCTCAATGCTATCCCTGTCATTATCAAATTCTAGCTGATAAACGTTTCAGCAATACTAGCTTGCTTTATTGTACATTACTTTAAATATTTAGTTGGAAGATAATACTATAAAATTGTTCCATGTATTAGTTTGCTTAAGCACAAATAATTTCCTTTGTATACAGAAGACAGCCGTGCCATTTTATAGAAGTGCTTCAGGATAACTGTGTGTGTTCCATTCTCTTTCTATACCACCTTCTTGCAGAGTATCAGACGTGTTATTCTGCTCCAAGGAAGGCATTTTACATGCATTAACAATAATAGAACAAAAATGAAAAGATCAGCTTTTAAAGCTTGCTGGTTACATGATATGACTAAGCACATTCAATACTATCAGGCTCCACATTCCCCACTTCACACTGTGCATTAAAGGGAAAGGAGAGAAAAGGGGGGGGGGGGGGAAGGAGGAAGATCTAACCTGGTAAACTCTCAGAAAATCAATTCAAATTCCTGGTGGTATTCATAAGATGTGAGACAAAGAGATGACACTGAACCCCAGGTTACCGATACATCTCCATATAAGATCCTATTTATATTTTCTTCTATCCATATCCTGCCTCCCCCCCCCCCAAGTATGATATGTATGAGTGTCTCCCTCTCATTTTACAGCAACTCTATGAGAAGACTGAATTAAGCAGCACAGGTCCCAAATCCCTAATTCTTATGGAAACAACAATTGTAGTAGATGAATTGTAGTTCCACCTGACTAAGTCTCAGAAGTTATCCTGGCTCCACTTGCCACTGCTGTTCCTAATCTGGTGCAGGCATAGGATATTGTCATAAATCTACATAGGAATAAAGGCAAAGTATTCCTCAGGCTGAGCTTCACTCCTGGTTCCTGTAGTTTTTTTTCCAGACAGAAGTGGTTTGCATTTTTCCTGGAAGTATTGTTGATTTCCAAGTCTATCCTAATGTTTTCTTGTTCTAACCTTGCTTAACTTTCAAGATCAGCCAGGGTTAGATAGGTGCTGTGACCTGAGCTGGACCACAGAATATGCCTCACACACATATCAAAACAAGATAATGAGGATACCCTCTTCCCAAATCCTTCTTCCACCCTTCCTAGAACCAAACTCAATGCTAACACTAATGTATTATTAAGAAATGTGGTTCTGAAATAAAAACTAAAGCAGTGTAAGAGCAAGAAATCCATACAGAGACCATAATGGTTTAACTCTAACACTGCATATGCATAGAGAGAGCACCAGGAACAAAAGGGAGGAGCCAGAAAGACTGTAGTCCTCCTTCCTACATGCAGCTATCTCTATAAAAATTGACCCCATAATTATCTTAAAAAAAAAAAAAATCCTGGCAAGGTTCCTACTGAACCTTAACATCTTTGTCACATTTTCAGCATGAATAAGCCTTTTTTTTTTCTTACAGGAACATAATCTGCCCCCAGCAAATATGTGGCATGATGGCCACTTTGCTTCCCTCATTCAGCTGGGCAGCAGCACCAATTTGACCTCGGATTGGACCTGGTTAGTGCTTCGATAAGAAACAACCAAGAAGGCCAGAAGTTTAAAACAAACAAATGAAACAAAAACAAACAAAAGCCCTGGAAGAAGGCAGCGATGAACTGCCTCCATATTATAGCCAAGAAAACCACGAGTTCAGGAGTCAAACAGACTTCAACTCTTTTCTCTAAGATGTGAATCACACAGAAGGACTTCGGGACATGTTCCCAATCTCTCCAGCGTTGCTGAAAAGAATTTTGCACCTGATTCATGAACTCATTTTACAAGGGACAGGCTTGAAAAAGAGAAAATGCACGGGTGATCTGGGGAGAGAAAACGTGCAACGCTGGTGAGTGAAGTCTCAAAGGCGAGGCAACTCTTTGTCCTTCCAGCAGAAATACATCCCGGACAGACCACCTAACGCCCTGGCAATTCCCGCCTGGGCCCTCCAGAAGTGTGGACGCACAACTCCCATCACCCCCAGCCAACAGGAGCTGATTGGTTGGAGATCTGGGGAGCACAGCCTCCCGTATCTGGTGGATGCCAGAACTGTGTCCTTTTCAAAGTCCCCCAGTGTTTAAGACGTGTGGCGTGCCGGCTTGGGAATTCTGGGAGTTGAAGTCCACACTTCCTAACGTGGCCAAGTTTGAGACTCAGATACTGCGCCAGTTCCCAGTCCGGTTGGAAGCGATGGGATTTATAGTCCGTGGCACCCGGGGGACCTCCCGCAGAGCTTTCGCAGCATTCCCGCATGGCCCTTTCGGAAAAACACAAGATCGCAGGAAGACAGGCGTTTCCGGCCGAGAACTACCCTGGAGGGACCCGCGCGGCCGCACGCGTCCACCTTCCCCAACTTCCGCCCGTTCTCGAAGCCGACTTCCTGCCCCGGCTCGGCGAGGGGAAGAAGGGCAGCGCCTCCTGCCGGAAGTTCGCCCCCTCCCCGCTGAGAGCTGGGCGGGGCAAGCGGAACCGGCGCCGCTCATTGCTCCGTGGCTGTGCAGCTCAGCCGCCGGGCGCGCGGGGCGGCGCTCCCTTGGCTGGCTGCCCGGAATTGCCCTGCCTCGCCGACGTCCCCCGAGCCCCGGAGGCGGCAGAGCTCGAGAGGAGCCCCCTGCCTGCCCTCCCGCCTCCTCCGGAGCTGCCCCCGAAGGGATTCGGCACTGTCCGGGGCTCCTTCGGGTTCCAGGTAAGGGGCAGGAAAAGAGGAGGCCTTAAGTGGGGGTGGCACGGATCCCCCCCACCCATGCGTTGCGTTGCATTGACTGCTCACCCTGCTCGGGGTTCACTGGGACCTGTTTGGAGGGGGTTGGTCCTCTCGTTTGATGGCTGCGGCGGCCGCCCTGTGCGGTAGATCGACCCCGAAGTCCCTGTCTGAAAGCCGTCTCCTGAGCGCTTCTGACAAAACCAGGGTCGTCATGGCACAAGTGCTGCCCTTTGTGTGTGTGTGTGACCTCACAGTGCACTTACAGAAGTGGGGGGGGGGCTTGCATTGCGTCCCTGCAACGTTGCTTTCATTGTTTCACACACACGTACGCTCCCTCCTTCTCAGGTGCCTCTGGCTATGGGATCGGGAGTCCCCAGGAGCGCTAAACAGCCCTGCTTTCCTATTGTAAAGACTCAGCGAGTAAAAAAATGACCACAGATGTCAAATGCCTGAATAGGAATATTTGCAGACTTGTACCTCCCGTGGTAATCTGGAGCAATAGAGCAACGACAGGGAGTCCAGATGTTCAACTCCAACTCCAACTCCCAGCAGTCCTCAGAATTGCTCATGCTGCCGTTATGATTGATTTGTTGATATTCTATGTATGTTATTGCTGTGAGCTGCTTAAAGTAGCATTTAAAAAGAAAATCACTTGAGATAAACCAGTCTATAATCCCAGAGTTCTTTTTATTCTCCCCTTTATATGGTTGATAGTGTGGTCCTTCTCAGAAATATCTTTCTGTCTCTAGCTGCTGCTTTTCTGGGAAAGTGGTTAAACCTAAAAAGTAGCTAAATTTGCCTACTGTTTCACAGTTTATTCCAAGTTATCATTGTACCAATTTAGCAGGTTCCTGGTGGTTATTGAGGCAAGATAATTTACATGTGTGTGGGGGGGAGGGGGTATGCATGTCATTATCCAGAATTGCTTGGACAGAAATGGTTCACTGGAATGAACTGCTAATGTAACTTCATTGTCATTGTTTGTATAGAATTGGCCATCCAGAAAATGGGGAATTAATGGGAAATGACTTTTTATAGGAAAAATCAACCTGTAAGGGCACAAAAATGGATCCATGACTCTGTAATAATAGTCTCATGGTAGAAAATCTGTTAGGCCCAAATCTTATGTGTGACTTTATTTTTCTAGACTACGAACCGCTTCACTGTCCACCTGATGGAGAATGTGACTAGTGCCCTACCTGCTGGAGCAGTAGCTGCTGTGCTAAAACCCAGTGCTGAACTTCCTGAAGGGAGCCTAACTGTACATGGCTATGACTTTGACAATGGATTAAACTATCATGCCTTGCTTCAGTCTTATCTCACTACTGGTTTCCAGGCTACTAGTTTCGGACAGGCTGTGAATGAGATCAATCGTATGGTGAGTGGCCAGAATGATTCCTGATGGGGAAAAGGGACAGTAGATCAGATGGAAAGGAAAATTGTGGATTTCATCCCTTAATGTGCTTAATAATTATATCACATAACTATACCTGAACTTTGGCAAATGTAAATTCTTGTCTATACTATGTATCTTTTATTTGCTCACATTCTCACACTACCCTATTCTTGTCTATGTTAAGATACAATTGGATCATAGGAATTCAGACTCAAGTACACTCAACTTTTTGGTAATACTCTGCATGCAATATTTATTGAAAATCCACAAAATGAACGTAAAAGCCAGTTTTATTTATTTGTCCAATGTCTAGGCTGCCCAATTCCAAATATGACTCTGCAGAAGTAAGAAAGAGTATTGTTATGCTATGATGAATTTTAATTTTATTATGTCATCATTGCTGCATCGAATTGAACTGGTTAAGATCAATGATGGTCTGGACTTTGATGGGCAATCTGTAATATAATGAGGCTGAGGCACTGAAGAAGATGCACTTTGGATGGGATCATCTCAAAGTGGTGGCTGCCTCAAGGACCCTTTTTATGCTGGTAGCTTCTGCTTTGACTTCTTGTCTACCTCTGATTGGTTCAAGCCTTGAACAAGGTCATTGTTTTCATGAGCTTGATCACACACTGCAGGTCTGTATGCTGATCTTTTACCAGATGTTCAATAACAGTCTCCATTGCAAAGGCATCTCTTTGTGAAGCATAGCTTGTAAGGATATTGATTGGTTCAAGCCTTGGTTCAAGCCTAACTAAAAGCTACATGCAGTTGTGGTTCTTTTATCTTTGCCAGCTGACTTAGTCTCAAGAAAACCTCTCTCCCTCACATATTTTCTTCTGTGTTCAGATCCTGCTTTGACTGCTACAGACTTCAAAGCCGCAAACATTTTCTTATTTTCTAGACATATTAAAACTAAGCTATTTTTACCCATAAGCTAAGCCACATTATCTTTGGCACTTTTTTATTTTAAACTTTCTTAGCAACAGGATTCATTTAGATTTAGACTTTTGGCAAGCAAAGTATGATATAATTCTGAGGAAGTAAGATGTTCATCACTATTCTGTTAGAAATCAGGAAGGTATTCTCCCATTAGCTATTGAATATTCAATAGTTGCAAATTACATTTTTTTCTTCATGTCATCTTTCATTTTAGATTATCTGATTTGGAGATAAACAAAACATTTTTAATCAAATATACTTGTTCCCTGCTACTTTGTCCCATTTATTCTACATTATAAGTAGCCTAAAAGATCAACCAGAAGATTTGTTTTTGTAAACAAGTTCTGTTTATTTTGTTTGGCCTTCTTTATATTTCATACTATAGCTCTGAAATACAGTGTTGCATCTGGGTTGAATTTTATTCAAATAATTGGGCTCTCCATTGCAGATAGAAGCAAAACTGACACCATTAGGTGAGGATGAAGGAAACCACACTGACTTGAATCCCTGTTCTCGCCGCCTGACTGGTTGTACAATTTTCCTGGGCTTCACTTCCAACCTCATCAGCTCAGGTGTTCGTGAGACAATCCGTTATCTGGTGCAACATAATATGGTATGGCCTGACTCAGAAGTATGTTTCTGCCTTTGATTTCTAAGGATTTTTTTTTTTTGGTGAGAGCTTCTGTGGGTGGAAAAGGAAGAGGGTGTTGCAGGCAAAAAGAATTATGGGTATTTTACAGTGTTATGGCACACATTTCTCTAGCATTTGGATATGGTCACTGATTGAGCACACAAGATCTAGAAAGAACTTTAAGGGAAATACTTTCTCAGTCACTCTGACTTGTGGAAAAGAGATAATCAGCCATTGATGCTGTATGATTGATGACAAAACTGAACCAAATTAATCCTTCACAGAGCTTTAATTTCAAGGATGCTAATGGCTAACACACTTGAATTGTTTGTTGAATGCTATTATACACACACACACACACACACACATACATACATACATATATACATCTTTTTTCTTATAGGTAGATGTTTTAGTGACCACAGCAGGTGGTGTGGAGGAAGATCTGATCAAATGCTTGGCACCCACCTACATTGGAGACTTTAGCTTGAAAGGGAAAGAATTACGGCAGAATGGAATTAACAGGTACTTCCTTTGATAGTGTTGAAGGATGGTCTGACCCCAACAGGAATCCATATCTTTTATTATTTTTGTGACTGAGGAGATGTATCAGTTTCAGGTTTTTGCCTATATAATGATCCAAACTATCTCACATTTAGTAGTGAGAAGGTAATTCGGCTGTATGAATTGTGGTGTGTAGAAAAACAATGCAACATCAAGGTCCCTAGCTATCTCCTTCTCCCCTTCTCCAGGATTGGGAATCTCTTGGTGCCCAATGACAATTACTGCAAGTTTGAGGACTGGCTAATGCCAATTCTGGATCAGATGGTGACAGAACAGGACACCGAGGTGAGAGCTGGAATGTTAAGGGTGGAAAGTCTAGGTTCTTGTTGTTGTTTTTCTGTATGGTAATTGCAAAATGTGTGTGCTAATTTTGAATCTTTGGGTTCTGCCTTCATCTCCCAAGACAGAAAAATATAATATTCTAAGGGGCGGAGGGTAATGCAACATTGAAGCCAAGTCCTAATAAGATTAAATCCTAACTCTGATCCAAAGCTATATTTTTGTTCAGTAGGTTCAGTTATTTTTATCTTTGAAACTTCTCACATTAAGACAGCATAGCCCCATCCTTATGCTTAATTTTTTTTCCCATACCCATCTGTGGAGAACAAACCATTGTCTAGGCTTACTTTGATCCTTCCTGCCTTTCAGGGTATGAAATGGACTCCGTCAAAGCTCATTGCTCGGCTTGGCAAGGAAATCAACAATCCAGAATCAGTCTATTATTGGGCACAAAAGGTAGGCTGAGAAAGGAATTTATATCTAATTCATTATCTTACTACTTTAGGAATAAGTGTTCTTCTTTCTTTGTTGCTTCATAATGGGATGTCTTTTTCCCCCCCCCTAATCTCTGATAATCTTAGGACATAATCTTGTATTCATATGATCTTGCATAGGTTTTATTTTGGTGATACTGCTGTCCCATTCGCTTCCCAGTGGATAGCTTGTTCTTTCCCCCACCATTAGATTGTTCTTTAAAATTGGGCTCCAAGCAAAGAAAAATAAATATTTAATATATAAACATGAATAAATGCATGTACCCTCTGCAGCTTCTGTTAACCGTGCTACTTATATTTTCTCAACAGAATAACATTCCTGTACTGAGCCCAGCGCTAACGGATGGATCCCTGGGAGATATGATTTTCTTCCATTCCTATAAGAAACCAGGTCTTGTGCTGGACATCGTAGAAGGTGAATCAGGATATTTGCAACCAATCTGACTCCACAATAATCTTCTGTAATCTGCTTGCAACTTCTGCTTTAGGACGAAAAGGCAGCTAGTGGGTTATGAGCTGATGCTATATGCTTTTTTTTTTAATTATAAAAAAATTATTGAACTGTGATTAACAAACATCAAACTAAATTAACATTAATCCAAGATGCACAGAGGAAAAAAATATTGAAAATTCAAAAAAAAATCTAAAAAGTAAATAAAGAGGCAGATGCTATACATGTACAAATTTACCTTATGCAATATGTGAAGTATTACCATATTATGCTCTATTGCTATTGAGGCAAACCATAACACTCATCCAAACTTAATAGAATTGTGACCCCTTCCTCTGATATCTCATTTTAACTTTGTGATTTTTTTTTCTAATGTGGCAATTGAAGAGGCCTTGCTAATCCACATCTCAATTGTTATTTTATCTAGAGTTTTCCAATGTTGGGCAATTATCATTTTAGCTGCTAAAATAAAACAGATAATAAGTTCCTTATTTTCAGGCTTGATGTTATGTCCTGTAAATAAGTGCAGTAAGCCTATCTCTGGGGAGCGTTCCATTCTTTGTTTAGTAATCTAGTAGTATCTCCCCAAAACATTTGCACCAAAAGGGTGTAATCGCATGATCACCACAAATGGAAGAATGACCCCCCTCCCCTTTTTGTTTTTTCTTAACAACCTCTCCAACATTTGGAAGAATGATTTTGATATCTATGTGCCAATCTGGCTGGAGTTAAATGCCAGTGATGCATAATCTTCTACTGCAGTTCTTGTACTGAAGCTGAGGCTAGCTGATGCTATATACTGAAAGCTAGCAACTGTGGGTTTATTGTTCAGACGTGTAATGTATCTGCAGCACTTCCCTCATAACCTTTATTGTTATCTCTCTTATAGACCTGAGACTAATTAACACCCAGTCCATCTTTGCTCGGAAGACAGGAATGATCATCTTGGGTGGAGGCCTTGTTAAGCACCACATTGCCAATGCAAATCTGATGGTGAGGGAGATTGGTGTGTAGTAGGCACACGGGCAGGATTGATTTGGAAGGGAGAGACTATGGTGTGAGATGAACATTTGTTTAAGCAAAATGAATATGTAGATATGGTGTCATGTTACTTAGTATCCCACACTTCCTCTTATTTTAACAAAATGCTTTGCAGCCATGAAACAAAATATAGATATTTAAAGGCAATATAGTAATCTATTACACCAGATGAGAATGCAGAAGGTAAGCATTCATATATTGGGTAGTCCCACAGAGAAGCATAGTGGCTGAATGTATAGCTCTAAATGGTTCAACTGACAGGACATTGCCACAAAACTGGAGTTTCCAGTTGTGGTCCTGGTAATTCTTGATAATTAAGAAGAGCCCATGCTATGAGTTCATGCCTTGTATGCTGAATGGTCAGCCCTTGGCCATTCTCATATACACTGTTGTATTTAGTAGGGCTTGGAAGAACTTCTATAGGGTATCTTGATGTTCTTCTGCCAAAGTGGAGAATAACTATTTGTTGAAGTTGGTCTAAAGCACTTGTTCATACATATTAGTCTTGAGAATGATTAAATGTATGAGGGCTATGCTGAGCAGATCTTCAGTTGTCACTGAATCAGCTGAGCCTTGTATTGCTGAGGTCACCAGGGTTTTTTGGTTTTCCAGAGAAATGGAGCTGACTTTTCAGTATACATCAACACTGCACAGGAGTTTGATGGTTCAGATTCAGGAGCTCGGCCTGATGAGGCAGTGTCCTGGGGAAAGATCCGCATGGATGCCAAGCCTATCAAGGTATGTGCAGATCAAGAAAGGACTGAGAGATCGTGGTACTGGCATGGATAGAACATGATTTCCATGACTGCCATCATAACCAGCCTGTCAGGGAATGCATTTTAGAACAAGCAAATGAATGTTTTGGAGAAGTAGTCTCAGCTATCCTGTTCTTCTCCTACAGGTTTATGCTGATGCTTCCCTGGTTTTCCCGTTGCTAGTTGCAGAGACTTTTGCTCAAAAACCAAATGCCTTTGTTCAAGAAAAGCAAAGTGACTGAACTGGGAACTGCTGCATGAGGCACTTCATCTGTTAGGAACTACCTGCTTCCATCCCGCATAATGTTACAGTTGTCAGCATCTGCACTGACATTGCCTTGAAGATCTGTTTGGGTGAATGGAGTGAGGAGAGGCGTGAGAACCATTCTGAATGCATCTTCTTCAATCTCCATACTGGACAGAATTTGTATCCCAATGGTCTGCATATTATCCCTGAATTTGGAACCAGTCATTCTGTTAGGCATTACCACTTGCCACGGTGCATCTCGTACTGCAAAAATACAGTGTAATTGGGAAGGCTAAGACTCAGTTGTGTGCTCCAGACTTTCAGAGGATTTTTATGCAATGCTGGAACAGCTAGAGGATTCTGGTTTGATGTGTGTATGTGGGTTTAAATGACTGAACCAGACCATACCTCTGTCCTGGCATCTCCTGTCTTCTCAATCAGTCACTGGTGTTTTATGCAGAATTGGCCAAAAGTCGTCATTTCATAACCACTGAAATTGTTAAACACATGAGTCTTTTTGCCTTTGGTAGGGTGACATTTGGTGGCCTTTGCTGAACATGAGTTAGCCACAGCCGTTGCTCAGTTTTTTGTTTTTGTTTTTTGTTTTTGTTTTTGTTTTTGCTTCTTTCTGGGGGCTTTCAGAAATGAAACAGCTTTGGTTTATAGAGTATGGGGTTGTGGGAAAAATAGGAGGAGGAAAGACTATTAGGTATGTTTGCCGCCTTGATTTATTTATAAAAAATAATAAAGAGATTTTTAAAAAATCTAAAAAAAATGGAAATTAAAATAATAGACTTTGATTATGTGGAAATTTTAAAGAAAATTAGGCTTTTTGGGTGAGAACACAGATGTATAACCTGAAGTTCCAACCCTGCATTTGGCTTCCAATAGCCCTGGATAAAGTAGCCCCTCTTAAAATTGCCTCCGAATAATAAATTTTAATGTGTATGAAAGAGAAAATTATGTAGTAAGTAAACAAAATAACTGTATTTACATTTTTAATAGTAATTGTATTAAAAATTACAACTACTATGATAAAAAACTAATGCAAACTAAAAAGATAAAAATGGAAGGTACAGAAAAGAAAAATAGAAAAGAAAAAAATAAGGATATAATAAAGAAAAAGAAAAGAAATATATAAAGAAATGACTTCCCCTTCATCATAACACGTATAAAGAATTTTAGCGACTTATCACCTTCCATTAAAATACAACAAATTATCTCTTCTTCCCATATCCCACCCCTTAATCTATACAAAAAAACAAAAATCCTTAAAAACTTTGTCATTTCAGTCCTGATCAGCAAAAGCCCATTAAGGGTTCCCAGAGATAACAACATATCTATTTTAACCTTTGTCAAATAAACCAAATTTATATTCCTTCCTTTTACTTTTAACAATCATCTTCATCTCCCTTCAAATAATGTTGTAGAACTTGATTTCTTTTCATTTTTTTTTTTCCCTTTGTCCCTTCTCAGAAAATTGTTGAAAGCTTTAACAAGCCTTTTTTGTAAATCCAATATAGGGAGATTATCCAGGTCATCCTCTTGGTTTGTTATTTGTATATCCCTTTTAATTATTAAGACATCAGCCAGTTTCTTTTGTATGTGCAGTGTAGCATCTTTTTCCATATCAGTCTATCATTTTAAAATCTATTTTCAGATCAGTCTTGTCTGTAAAATTTCTTCCTCTTCCATAACATCTTTTAAACATAGTCATCTATAGACGCAGACACTCTTAAAATTAACTTTCTGGGTCCATTGTTCAAAAATATCCTTCAACATGTCAAATGTTAAAATATTTTGCTCCATTCTGCATTAGTAAGTCAAATTTAAGTGTTCTTCTCCTTTAATTGTCATCTTTAGTCCCTTCTAGTTCCTTCTAGTGTCCAACATTCAAAGTCCATCCTATCATTTATTTTCCCACAGGAAGGATTCTTATAATTAATTCCAAAATCTTATTTCAAATCCATCTGGACCCTGAGTCTGTTTGTAAATTTCTAAAACCAAAATTTTAATCACCCATTTGCTGTTTATTCCAGGGGGGGGGAAAGTCTTTAAACTTGTATTTAAAACTTCTTTCATTAAGGATTGAAGAAAACTTACCCAGTGCTGTAAAACTTGTCAATCCAAAGGTTCCTAATAGCTGAAAAGCAGTTAAGCAATTTCTGAAAGTGATTAGAAAAGGAAGTTTGCGAACCCAGTGTCCTTAAAGGCATTGGCTGCAGTTTGAGCAAAAAGATGGCTAGTCCCTTGTCTCCCAGAGCTCTAAACCAGCCAGAAACTGCTGTCTTGTGGCCTCCTTGTGTGGAGCAACTGTATGGGGCACTTGTGGGTGATCTCAGGTCCTCTCCTTGTCCAGAGAGGAATTATGAAGAGCCAGTCTACTCGCCAGCTCTTCATTCCGCCATGGTCATCAGCTCCACTTTTAGCTGAGCCATCTTCAGTTCACCATTTTCTTTCCCAGTAGTCAAAACTAAATAATTGTATTTACAATTTAATGAAGTATAAAATAAATGTATAGGTCTTGATCCTACATACTGCTAATTTTTGTATTTCAGTTCCCTATATGTTACTCAAAAGACCAGACGGGTCTCCTTCACAATTGTATAGTCTAGTTTAGAAAAATGAGGACAGTATACAACAGAACAAACCATAATCACTGAATCATATTTTAGCCTAGCATGATTTGAAGAACCAGACAGGGTGTTTACTTTATGGTTTACTGCATTGTGTGAATACAAAAAATTGGATTAGTTCCATAAAAGATGGTTAAGTATTTCATGCAAACATAGCATATTAATCTGACTTAGCCAAATATTACCTTTATTAAGACATCTCCCTCAAGTCAAGCATGACTCCTGCTCAGTACATGGATGTTTCTATTTAGGTTTATGACAAAAGTTTTTTAAAAAATGGTTTGTCTTTCCCTTTTTCCAGAATTTTCTTTTTTAACTTCCCAGTCCAGTCTATAACCAATCCTGCTTAATTTTATGAAAATCACCCCAGATTGACTAGATGCTTCCTTCTTCCATGGCCATCTTGGCCAGAAGGTTCCATAATATACCAATACAAATAACTTGATTAGCTTTCCAGAAAGGAATATTTTTTATTATAGTTGCTCTAGTCCAGTCATACTATTGCAATTTGAAATTGATCTAGGAGTTTGTGCATAGTCTGTGCTCTCCGTCTGAGCTATGAAAATTTTCATAACCAGCTTGACATAATGCCCAGCTGCAGGTGCTTGAGATTAAAGTCCAACTGTCATGCACGTCCTATCTTTCAATTTTTACCACTTAATGGTAATTTACATAGAAACATCCAGGTTGTCGTTATACTGGACAGGAGAACTTTTAGGATATCTCCAGCCTTGTTTATTATACAAAAAAGGTAAGTATAGATATATACAATAAAAAGCAGTGCCATTGAACTTTTGCTGTTTACTGTGGGTTGATTCAGGGTTGCAGGAATTATAGCCTCCATTCCTTCAACATACAGCTTGCTACTTACAGAAAAATTAATGCATAAATAAATGACTGTCTTTAAAAAAAATCTCAAACCAGTTGCCAACTATTAGTTTCCTAGCAATTCAGTGCAGGGTAAGCAAATCATATTGGAAACTGTTTCTCCAAATTATTATTATTATTATTATTATTATTATTATTATTATTATTATTATTATTATTTAAACTCCCCCACACATCTCCCCCCACTGGGGGACTCTGGGCGACTTACAAAAAACATTAAAACCATAAATATATATAAAATACATAATGCATCTAAAATTTTAAAAACAGTACTAAAAAAGGAAAATCCAAGAAGATGGAAAATCGGGCTGAGGACAGCCAGCCACTATGGGGCTAGCCATCCCCCTGCTTGAAGTATTCCTTCCCCACCCCAGGCCAAGTGACAGAGCCAGGTCTTCAAGGCCCTTCGGAAGGCCAGGAGTGAGGGGGCCACTCACACCTCCGGGGGCAAATTAGCAATGGATTACAAGAGGACTGCTGTATTCAGGCCATTACAATAGAAGCTTGCTTGCTTCCCTTTTTTCTCATTCTCAGTATGTTACAATGGTCAGAATAGTCTTTTGGTACTTCTGATCTTCTCTGCACTAGCATATTTTTAAAAAGTTTCCCATCAGTACCTACTTTCCTTACTAACAACCTTAATTTTCTTGTAGATTAACACCCCTGAATCAGAAAGAGATTATAAAATAAAAGGCTTTGGGAAAACTTTTTTTTTTTTTAGGAAGCTTTTCATTATTTTTCAGCCTTGTCCCCTTAAGGTGAGATACAGAGTGAGATTGTTAATATATCCCAGCTTTATCAGTTTTCCAGTTATTTCCTCTTCTCTATCTCTTTCCCTCAGCCTCTTCTCTCCAATTTAAAGACTTTTTTTTTTAACAGTTATTTTAAAAAAATAGTTTAAGGCTGAATTTGAACTAGCACAAAAACTAAGGATTGAGTTTCAGTTTCAGACCTAAGTGAAGAAACTGAAAGAGTGAGAAAGGTGAAATAATCATTAGTAACTGTCAAGTGAATATAGGCCATGTAATTAGAAAAGTTATTCAGTTATCAACTGTACTGATGTATATTAACAGCTGCTTTTAGCTTATGAATCCTGGCTTTCTTGAGATCAGTAAAGAACATCACTGTCAGGAGTCTGCTAGTGGCAAAATAGTCTCAGGACAAATGTGTGGAGAATGTAAACAAGTAGCTGTTTATATACAGTTGTGTGTGAGAAATGCTAACAAGTGAGCATAAGAACCTGTGAGAACCAGAAGGCAGCCCGTCTGTTATATGGGTAGGGATGTAGAAAAGAGGGCACTGGATTTAAATTAAGAGGACTTGCAGCATTCGGTGCTTGTCAGCTGTTTGTAATAGGTACTGTTCCAGAGTTATAATAAAGATTTAATGCCTAGCTGTGTTGTTCCAAGTGGCATAGAGGTTTCAGCCAGGTTTGTGGCTGTTTTGAGGATCCTGACAATCGCTGGTTCAGACATCATGATTAAATTTTCCCTTCCAGATGAATTATACCACTGGCCCAAAGAGTAGCAAAATAGTTATCCTCGCCAGTTGCTGCCTGTTCACAGTAAGCCACAAATTCTGGCTTATGTCATGGAGAACCACCGCCATCTCAAAGACTGAGTAAAAAGGAGCGCTATTTCCAGGAAGACTATACAAATTGTAAACATTCCCTTGCATCTTTCTATGGCAATAAATTACATCAAAGGCCCCTGGTCCAAAATGCCTGTCCCATATAATGTATTATATAGTGATTAGGAGAGGGCATGTTTTTTGCCAGGCAAGAATAATGCAGACCCATTAATTCAGGATGAGCAGAGTCCCTCTCAGTTCCACCACAGTTTCAAGTAGGGACAGGGAGATCAGTTTAAATCATACCAGTATGTATGTCACAGAATGTTATTCATTAAATGTAGCAGGATCACAGCCAATAGATTAAAACTATAAGGAAGCAGGTTCAGGTTGGACATCAGGAGAAACTTCGTTGGCTGTCAGAATAGACTACCTACATGAAGTGGTGGGTTCTTAAGCTGGATGGTCATTTGTCAGACAGGCTATCACACTGAGCAGAGGACTGGTTTAGACCAGCGTTTCTCAACCTTGGCAGCTTGAAGATGTGTGGGCTTCAACTCCCAGAAGCCATGGCTGGGGAATTCTGGGAGTTGAAGTCCACACATCTTCAAGCTGCCAAGGCTGAGAAACGCTGGTCTAGACAAATTCCAAAATACTTTCCAACTCTGATTCTATATTTTTATGATTTGTATCTTTAAACTTTTTGTATTTTTTTTAACTGCTGTTGTAAATCTAATCCAGATCACAAACAGAGAAAAGCAGCAATGGAAATGTGCCTGCTACTTATAATTCACATCTTTGTTTAATGTATAAAGTTTTATTTACAGTTTTATTTCTAATATATGGAGTTTTACATTTTTCTTCCTAACTTCCAAGATTCAGACATGTAAATATCCCTAACATATAGATTTGGATTGCAGGATTCCCAATATATATTCTTTCTTAGACACATTTTTCTCAGGCATACATGATTTGGTGCTTTATGCAGGAATCCAAATTAAAGCATAATGAGAATTAGCTGTCAAGTCTCTGCTTAAATATATCCAGTGATGGGGAGCCCACAATCTCTGGGTGATTGGCTTCTGTAATGAATTGTTCTTACTGTTATGATTTTTTTTTTCCTAATGTCCCATCAGAATTTGCCTTTCTATAACTTACATCCATTCTTTCATCTCCTGCACTTTGAGGTGCTAAAGAACAAATTTCTGCCTTTATCTCTATTAGTGTTTTCAGGTATTTGAACCTCCCTTAGCTGTCTTTTCTGAAGGCTAAACAAGAGTCCCAGTTTCTGCAATCTGTCATCAAAGAAATACTCATTTACAACACACACACACACACACACACACTTTCTTTTTTTAAAAAAAGCATACCTTTCAGTTGAGTGCTTATTTTATTTTGTTTTTCTTTAATTCTGTTGCATGCTTACTGCAAACATTTATAGTTACTGTACACCATTCTCTCCTTCCCTGGTTTAAAAAGTCCAGAAATAATATGCTTGTGAAAAGAATCAATTCTGAAGTATAATAGGCATCTTAATATTCCTTTGGGAATGGGTTGGTGGCCCTGGTGGCGGTATGTATCTGCCATACAATAATCCATCATGAAATCACCTGAACAGTTATTATCTAGGGCCCAAATGGGCCTTGTTCTAACCTCAAAACCTATGAAGAAATACAGATTGGTTTCTTAAGACCTCTCCTGATCCCAAGACAAATGCCTAATGCAACCATGGGACCAGCGCCTGGACTATCCAGAACTGAATCCAGCATCTGTTGATTAGTATGTTACCTGGCTAGAGCTTAACTAGCCCCACATGAGCTGTTTCTACTATAGATCACAATGATGTCTGAATGTTACAAATAAGCTGTGCTCATTCTGCCTGGTCCCTGAGCCAGAGTAGCCTTAATGTTATATCACGGTAAATTTCATGGTGTAAAATGAAAGCAAAGCAAAGCAAACCAAACCCTGCTTTATAAACTATATGTAAAACCTGTGCAATAATGAAGTTTTATTAAATGTACCCCCAACGTTGCTGAAGGAATAACATTGGACTATTGAGTATGACACAATATGTAAGCAGCAAGGATTGGATTTTGGCCAGGGTGAAGTTTCTTTAGTTGTTCGTTGAATTTGTCAGCCCTTCAAGGTCTACCAGATAGGAAACCAAAGTTATCAAAGCTAACACTATTTTTATTATAATGTTACAATAACAAACTCTTGCAAGTCTGAATGTACCTCCCCGCTCCCTCCCTTTATCTTCAAGAGGACTAGGGAGGGTCAAGTCTGAGTCGCTTTCTCAATTACATTTCTGCCTCGGACTCGAACTTCTTGCGTCTTGGTTGCAGCTCTTCCTCCTGTTCAAGGTTACTGCCATTGTCCATTACAGAATCCTTATGGCATGACTCATCTCATTTTGAAACTCAGTATCTTCAATCCATTAACTGAATACACACACGAGCCTATCAAGTCCAACACCCAGAGACTGTACACCAGCCGGAAAGAGGGCAGGCAGAGTCTGGCAAGTGCCAAAGCCACTGTCCTAGATGAAACCCAGTGCATCCAGGAGTACATCAGTAAAATGGCACCCAAACATGAGCTGCTAAGAGAATGCCTGAGGCAGCAGCAGACATGGGAGGAAGTTCAAGCAGAAGACGTGCCATAGCAAGACAAGACCTTGCATGGGATTGAACTATCAACAAATAGCTGAGGTGGCTAACATTGGGAAATCCTACCAGTGGCTAGAAAGGGCTGGATTAAAAGACAGCACTGAAGCACTGATCATACCAGCACAAGAACAGGCACTAAGCACCAGATTCATAGAAGCGGGAGTCTACCACACTAGACAGGACCCAAGGTGCAAACTGTGCAGAGGGGCCTCAGAGACAGTCCAGTACATACTGGCAGGGTGTAAGATGCAGGCAAAAACATGATACACTGAATGGTGCAACCAAGTAGCTAGCATTGTGTTCAGTGTATGGGCTAGACCCTCCCAAGTCCAGACGGGAGTTTCCGCAGAAGGTTGTGGAGAATAACAGGGCTAAGATCCTGTGGGACTTCCAGATCCAGACACACAGGCAAGTACTGGCCAATCAACCAGACACTGTGGTAGTAGACAAGGACCAGAAGACAGCAGTGGTGATAGATGTAGCAGTGCTAAGTGGCAGCAACATCAAGAAGAAGGAGCATGAGAATCTGGAGAAGTACCAGGGCCTGAAGGAGGAACTAGAGAGGATATGGAAAGTAAAGGGCAAAGTGATCCCAGTGGTGGTAGGAGCACTCGGGGCTGTGACTCCTAAGCTGGGAGAGTGGCTCCAACAGATCCCAGGAACAACATCAGAGCTCTTTGTCCAGAAGAGTGCAGTGCTAGGAACAGCTCAGATCCTGCGCAGAACCCTCAAGCTCCCAGGCCTCTGGTAGAGGACCCGAGATTGGGAAAGACACAGACCACCCATAGAGGTGAGAGGGGATTTTCTTTATATGTAAGAGCACTATTGACCATCAGTTAGCCTTTTGGTCAGGTTGAATAACTCCCACTATAACAAGGTCTTGTGTTTATAGTTACATATCACAGAAAAATCCTGAAGATTACACTGTTTTAAAATAATACAATTTTGAGTTATATTACGCTGCTAAGAGACAGTGATGTCTGCAGAAAACTGTAATACGCTAACATGGTGACACGATTGCAGTGAGATCTTATTTGTGGCCCACCATCTGACACAAGCACGTGCAGCATCTGTGTGTTGATATCACATGTTTTGTCTTTCATGCTTACTTTCCTCCTCTTCTAAGAACTGAATCGGACCAAAGGTAAGAAGGCATATGTGATTTATATATGCAATTACACATATTTTGAGACTCTAGATCAGTGTTTCTCAAACTTGGCAATTTTAAGATGTGTGGACTTCAACTCCCAGAATTCCCCAGCCAGCATGTTGAAGTCCACTCAACTTAAAGTGGCCAAGTTTGAGAAACATTGATCTAGATCCTGGCAACAGTGCTAGCTCTTCCTATTCCTCGCACTCACATGGTTGAAAATGATGATGCTTTGTCTTTATCCCAGCTCTCCCTCCTCTTGCCTATGCAGAATACGCTGTAGGACTCTTAGTCCATGAGATGGTATATTATGGAAAAACAAAACTTTCAAGCTCCAAGCCTTATTTACTGTAGAAGCACACAGCTTTCTGGAAAAGTGGCTGGGCAAGCAATTTGTCCTGAATGTGACTTATTTTGTAATGGTTTTTATAATTGGATCCAATAAACGTCACAAGGCTTTGGCAATAAATGCACCAATACAGGGAAATAGGGTTCCATAAATATCCTTAAAAATGACATGCAATTAGTCTCTCAATGTTTTTTTTCCCCCCCTCATCCTGCCCTTTTGATAACCCAGCATTGGAATACACATACATACATACAGTTTCTTTCTTTCTTTCTTTCTTTCTTTCTTTCTTTCTTTCTTTCTTTCTTTCTTTCTTTCTTTCTTTCTTTCTTTCTTTCTTTCTTTCTTTCTTTCTTTCTTTTTGCTTGCTTCTCTAACCTAAGCTGTTAAGATCAGTCTAATCAGAAATATACAATTTAAAAGCAAGGGTCCCCATGCTCTCCAGCTTTCTCCAGAAGTCTTCATCTCTTTTCTGTAGTCTTCTTAGCCTCCTCCAACCTTGATGACTTCCAGATGTGCGGATAGCAACTCTCAGAATTGGAAATTTTGCTTTTTAATGAACAGTTCTGAAATGTCCAGCTCTGACCACCCTGGGGGCTTCTGGGGAGACTATAAGCAACCTTCAGACTGCCTACCCATGCTGTAAATATTATTACATACATACTGGTGTTCTATGGACCTTTCAATAAGATAGTGATTCTTAACACCATTTTGTTACATATATGGCAGCAATATTCCATCTATGTGTGTTTAACTTTCTTGCCCAGTCTTCTGGTTTTCTCCCCTATTCTAATATAATCATGATGACATTTGTGCAACATTTAGCTGATGGATACACAAAGTTTCCCCTTCCCCATCAAATTCTGATCAATCTTGGGGACTATCAAAAGGCAACTGGGTATAACCAATATTCCAACTGAATGCTGATCCCATTAGGCCAGTGGTAAGCAATATGGTGCCACAATTACTTTCTTTATACCTACCAGGTTCCCTGCACACCCAATTTTAAACGATTATTTTAATGCTAAATCAATAAACAAAAAGCTGGCTTACTGCAAAGCAAAGCACCAGCTTCCAATATCTTTTTTATAATCAAGAACATCTGTTGATACCTCTGGACAAAAGAGAAATACAGCATTTATTTAGAAAATATGCACAAATATTCATAAAAGGGACAAGACAAAATCTTGTCTACTTGGTGACTGGGCTCCATTAATGACCTACAGTAAATTATTCTGAATTCTGACTGTCATCAGTTTAATGACATGGTTATTAAAACCACTGTCAAAGAAAGGAAAGGAAGGAAGGAAGGAAGGAAGGAAGGAAGGAAGGAAGGAAGGAAGGAAGGAAGGAAGGAAGGAAGGAAGGAAGGAAGGAAGGAAGTCTGGTGCTACTAGAGACCCAGGGGATGGAAAATATTTCACCTGTGATGGGCAATGGAGATAGTAATATTGACATGATAAATGGTACACTGGAAATTGGTAATAATTAATATAGGTTGTTGTAACCCTTACCTTGTATATTTTTACTTAATATGTTATGAAAATATTCCCCATCTTTTCATGCAGTTGTATTTCTTACACCAAGGTCTCACCAACTTCATTTTTAAGCAGCTCCACACTACATTAACTTTATCCCCTTGGTTCTTCTTAATAGGTACAGAAGATAATTTTCTATACTTCATAACCTCCTTAGCTGTCCTATGCTTTCTACTTACACATTTGTGTCAGCAATTATATTCTTACACATCCTCATTAATGCGCTGAACCTTGTCTTCATTTCTTCATCCTTTCCTTCAGTTTGCAGTTTAGTATAAATATGATTCTATTGTTCTAGTATTTGATCCCTTTAATCCCTCACCACTGGTACAGGTGTATATGTGGGGTTTTTTCCCCCTTGCCCTTTCTTTCTTAAAAGTATAGATGAGAACCCACTTGAACCTGCGTGTTTGAAGTCTTTAACTTTGAAAAAAACAGCCTCTTTCGAAGTGTTAGATTTCAGTCTTAGTTCATAATGGTTCTAAAAAGAAAGCTGTTTCTTCCTTTCAGAATTCTAAGCACATGTATTTACTTTTATCTCACAAACAGCTATCACAGCATTGTTTTATCACTATTGAAATAGAACATGAATAATGCATTCTCTGAGTAACAAAAGTCTTCCACTGAGAAAATAAATGATTCCAAATAAAACACGTGTTAACCAAGTATGGGTTGGTAAGCTTGATAAGAAACAGATAACTTGAGAAAATTAAATGACCTGTCTTCAGAAGGGTAGGCAAACTGTCTCTTTAAAAAAAAAGAAAGAAAAGAAACAATGAAGTTTTGGTTCTCTCCCTCCTACAGGAGATCATATACCGACTCAGTAGAATCCAAGAGGCTTACTAGAAAAAAATACACTTTGCTGTCTTTCTGGGACTGTACCATGAAATAATCTATCTGTAGAAAACATACATACTGTATGCTTTTAATTTTTTCCAGGTTTTTATTCATACATGTAGAAATCAAGACATAATTAGCACATTAACACATTTAATAATATCTTGTTATTCTGCAATGGTGGGGAAGTAATTCAAACTATTGTAGATGTCTGTCATGTAATGCTAAAAATCTGAAGAAAGGACAGGCAGAAGTTCCAAAATTTTTTTAGTTGTACTGTATAATATCACCACTGTATCCCATGAAAGAGCTTTATCCTTAGCTCAATTTCATGTCCTTCCTTCAGCGCTTTTGGAGAAAAATATAGTATCCTAGATTTAAAACAGCATACCCTAATGAGATTGGGGAATGGAGACTGTGGCACATGTGTGATTCTGCTGCCTGTTCCATGTAGATTATCCCTTTATTCTGTAACATGACTCTTGGAGGTGGCAACAGCAACAACAATGCACCACTTGAAGACCATCCACATTGACAAAATCACCATCAGTCAATTGCAAAAGGCAGCTTTACTTGGAACAGCTGACATTTTGTGATGATATCTTTAACACCATCAAACAACATCTGCCTATCCCAGGTCCTTGGGAAGGACTCAATAAGTGGATAAAAATGCCAAATCCAGTCTAAACATCTGGCTGATTGTGTGACCAATGACAATAATAATTTAAATAAGTATCCAGCAAAGATGCATAGACCAATGTGAAGATGGAGCTGGTCATCTTATGTTATCAATTACTTCAAATAAGCTAATAAGAATTTATTGAAGGATTACTGTAGTTTGTGTGTGTGTGTGTGTGTGTATGTGTGTATCCTGGAGGGATTTTATATTTGTCTTAAATTGCAAGTTGGCTTTTTTTTTTAGTTAGTCTTGATCATAGCACATTAAGAAAATAAATATCTCTAACACTACATCATGATGGCTTCACTGCCAGCATTTGGAAGCTCAGCACCTTAAACAGCATCCATTGACATCCAGGTTTTTTTTTTTTTTAATTAGAAGTTTGTTAAATTGACAAATCATTAGATTTCATTGTCCTTGCATGAAATCTTCTGATAAACTAAGCCACATCATGTGACACACAATAATCTTCTCTTCTCTTCTCTTCTCTTCTCTTCTCTTCTCTTCTCTTCTCTTCTCTTCTCTTCTCTTCTCTTCTCTTCTCTTCTCTTCGATCTTGTGAGATTTCAAGCATTCAACTGCTGTATTATATGTGAACTAGGACACAGTCTCATCTTTAGCATGGCTATTACAGATGACCAAGCTGTCAAACAGTCCTCCATGCATTCAGTCTTGACACAGTAAAACTCTGCTTTTCACTTAACAGAAGGATATAGAGTTAGCTGGTGGAACATAGGATTGCTGGTTGTTTCTATGGGTATCTATTATTTCTAGAGCATACTGGAACACACAAAAATTTTAAAAGGGAAAGAAATGCCCCAAAGCCTCTTGAATTAGAGACAATATTACATTACATTACATTACATTACAATATTATATTATTTATATGTCACATTTATATAGTTGCCTATCTATATGAGAGAAACACATATTAGAAGAGAAATCTAGATATTATTCTTTTATTTATTTCAAAATGCTGTGAAATTACTCAGAATCTGAGAGGAGGAAAAGATTAAACCAATCATTCATGTTTGTGTACTAGCTGATGAGTGAAATAATCCTATTATTTAGAATATAACAAAACTGTACAAATTAAAACCCAGGCCCTTTCCCCAAATCATATTATTCTACAGAAAACTCTCACATACAAAATAATCTTATATAGTACTCTGACTGTGTCACTTATCATCAGTATAACCATCAATCATTTATGTGACATATTGAATCAAGCTGATTTCCAATTGTGTATAAAAACAACTAAATGATTAATTAGTCATTTTTAATTAACCTCCTCTGCAACAATATAGTTAAAACAGCCAGCCAATTAAGGTGCTACAGGTGGAATAGGGAGACCCAGATTCTAGTTCTCCCTTAGGCACAGAAGCTAGAACTGGGTGACCCTCTCAGCCCAAATCAGCATTAGCCTCACGTACCCTGGCTAGCTGGGGAATTCTGGGAGTTGAAGTCCACCCATCTTAAAGTTGCTGAGGTTGAAGAACCCTGTCCTAGTATTTAGGACTATATTTTAGGTTTTCACTGAACAATACCATTCAGTATACCTGGTGAATTATTTTATCCTCTGTACTATTTCCATCTCTGTACTAGTGATTTGAACATATTTCACCATATTTGTGATTTCTTTCTATGTCACAGCCTGCTTCCTGGGATTTGGACAAGACTTTCAAATCACTATTATCCTGTTAGCATACGTACAACATTAATCATGTTTAAATCACTGTTAGTTAATTTATTCAATCAAATAAAGAATCCTCTGTTTACTCATTCATCTCTTACTAACAAACAATGAAGAGTTTGCTAAGGAGAGTATACTGGCTTAAAATAATTAGTACCAAAAGATTGTTTATACTAAATATTTAAACAAATTACTCAAAATTATTTGTGAAGTTACTTTCTCATTTACTACTGATCTTGTGGATTGAACAATTTGTTGTTTGTTTTTATAGTTTTTCATGCATTTCTTTTCTCTTTTTTGTATTCAGTATTTTTTCCATTTCTGTAGTTACAATTTGAAAAATGGGTCATTATAGTACTACAGTTAAGATGGAAAACTCTGCCTAAATTTGGACCCATAATCATTTACCAGATTTGATGATCTGGCTTCACCAGGCACTAAAAACTAAGAATCTTCACCATGGTGAAAAACCTGGACTAGCAAAAGTTCTTTCATATTCTTGCAGGTATTAAATTGACAAAACTGATACCAGTTCTTTTTTTCCTTTTTTTCTTTTTTCAGAGATTAATTCAAAAGTGGGGATCAACAATAAACAATGGTATACACATCAGTTATAATCACTATAATCAGCTTAATCTCTGAAATTTCTTCGAAATATTATTCTTTAGACCAATCCTATGATTATCATCACTGTGTGGAAACTAGGACATCTAATTAAAATATCGTGTACAGTACTCTGCTTTCCCAGTTGGTGCTTTCAGATGCCAACGCAGCTGCAGAACCTTCCCTCTGTATGAAACAGATTTCATGGCTCACCTGATTTTTGTTAAAAAAAATTCTTCTAATTAAAAACAAATTTAATTGAGAAACTAACAAAGCACTAGTCTCAAGTATAGGTTTATTTTCAAGAAATCATTTGGCCCTGTACTGAATATAATTCAGAAGGATTTTCAGAAAACCAAAACAGCAGACAGCTACAATGCTGGGTTTTGTTTGGAAGCATGCTGACCAGATCAGTAGGTGTTGTAAGAATAAGGGAGATGACCTTCACAGAAAGATGCCAAAATTGTTTCATAAGCAGAGAGGACTGAAACATTTTTCAAGTCCTGGGAAGCAAGATAAAATTCTGAACCAGCTCATCAAGGCTTCTCCCTGAAGTTCTGGGATATAAGAAGGAGGGGAGGTAAAGCACAATCTGATGTGTAAGATTTGGTAATTATAGCCAGTCTCAATAAAGTAGAGCTCTATTCTTTCTGTGGTGTTGATTTTCTGGTCTGGTCTACTTAGTGGAGCTGACAGGTGTCTTAGAGTTGGCCATGCCTATTTTAGCAGCCTTTTCATAAGAATGCTAATAATTTACTCTTCAAAATGTGTCTTCTGTTCCACAAAGATTGATAATCAATATCATACACCTTACACATATTGCCTGTTGAATTCTACAGATTTCCCATCTTTGATTTGAAACTCATTGGTATATCAGATGGTATTCCTGCAAAGTCTTTCTAAATCTATTCTGTACTGATCAGACTAATCTTTTCAAATAGTTCTACTTCCCATGTATATGGAAAATCAGACTATTTTACAGAACTGCACTGAAGCAATAAGATAATAAATGTGTGGGATTGGAATATGTCAAACAAGGAATCAATTCAAACTGCAGATTGTTACTTTATGCTTGGTTATATTCTCATCTAATGGTCTCTAAATAAATTATTGCCCTAAATCCAATGGACTGATTATCAGTACAATGCCAAGTCATTTTTTCCTTCCATTTGGTTTAACACGAATTGTAAAACTAGCTGTAATGGCTTACCATTGTGTGTGAATCCAGTCATTGTCTGATGTTAAGTTAGCCATTAACTGGCTGTTTTCATGGGCCAGGAAATCCATAACAATTAACACTGATTAATGGGCAATAAAAATGATTACTTGGTGTAAGTTTAAAACATATTGGATGCCTTTCTGAAATATGCTAATAGCAGTAATATTATTCAAAAATAGTAACTAACTTTATTATTTGTTACAATAAATACAAACATTTATTCACTCCTAACCCATTTTTTTCATCCCTTGATTCCTGTTCATCTTCTATCATTCTCAATTTCTTACTTCTTCCAGAAACCTAACCAACAATAAAACCCCCAATATGTGATATTCCATTATCTTACAAGGGCCCAAGGCAGGGATAAAACATAGATTTCTACAACATGAAGAACCTGTTTCTATTTTTTTTTTAAAAAAATAAAGCTCTCTATTTTACTTCTAATACTGTTGTTATGAAAACAAAGCAAAAAATCCAATCCTTTTCTGCTGGATAAAATACTTTGCAGCTTCTTGGCACTATCAACACTGTCAATTTTCTCCGATACCACCACCACCACCATCACAAACACTTTTAGTGTATCTTATTTCTGTTGTCTAAACTGCACATAGTTGAGAGATATGACATTAGCATATATACTTCTCCTTGCACTAGAGAATGCTCCACGTTTTAATTTACATTGTATATCTAAAGTGCTGTTGCTGTTTTACCATTTTCTAGTTTAATTTTCTAGTTAAATTAAACCACTATTGGACTAACCCCTTAAGCAGTTCTGCTTATATGCTCTGGAATTGCAAGATCTTTCTTTACTAAACAGAAATAATTATGTATGCCACTTTATTTGTGTTTGGCTTTGATTTACCAATAAAAGCATTCATAACACTTTGGTTATTAAAGAGCTAAGAAATAATGCCAGAAAAAGGTTATTAACAATCTAATGACAGAAATTACAGGAACATAAGAATTCCTTGTAAAATAAGACACAAAGATATAGAGCTAGTTTATTAGCACAATGATCACTCTATTTTAAATAAATATGGAGCTTTAAGCAGACAATTTCCTATCATTTATTTCAGTATTCCATATAATTATATCTTCTAAATAGTACGATCAACATGAATTATGGAGATTCTTGATTGTGTCATCAAGCACTCTTGTACTTTGATAATAGCAGGCTGATGCCTTGCTTTTAAGAAGCCAAATCTATGCAGAATTTTCTCTGCCATATTTGCTATTCATAAGGGAAATAAATAATAGAACTCTATAACATATAAAAAAGGTAGATCCAAAACATTCAGAAGCAGAGTACTGCTCCAAGCAGAATTTTATTTATGGAATGCTCTCATGGGCAAAACAGGGCATTTTTCACCAATTCCTTCTTCCTGTAATGTACTCCCTGAAATGGGCTTTTATGTACAGTAGATATGTATATTTTCATCTTCAAGTCAAGCTTGACTCTTGTTGATTTCAATATTGGAAGAAATGTGATTCTATTCAATTTTCAGTAGCTATATTCAGAAAGATGAGTTCAGAATTACTAATTACTAATGCTTACAGTAGATTGTGGAGATCAAAAGTCTTGTTAATCATGATTACGTTGTCCACTAAGCACATTTCAGCGTATCCCTTTTTAAGTATGGCCAACCTGGACTGAAGCCTGGGACAGAATGAACTTGGGAAAAAGCACAGCAGATAACAAACTAGACAAATCCATCATCAACAGTAACAACTGAAGGTTTGTTTTCAATATATTTAAGTGACAGTGTACTGATTTAATCATGATTTGAAGCTGGATGTTATATGTATGCTGATGGCACTAAAGCTATTTTTCTGTGATATAATCCAGGTAATAGTGTGGTTCCCTGAAAGCTTTCCTGAGATAGTAATGGATTAGGTGAAGTATACTAAATTGAAGCTCTATCTAGGTAAAATTGAAGAGCTCTTTTTGTGTGTACAGTATATGTCAGAGAGATAATTCTAGAGAAACAATTCATCTCCCCGAACTGAGTAAACCCCAGAAGGGTTAGGTATGGGAGTACTTCTGCTCCTGGAACTCCTTCTGGTTTCCAAGATTGTGGCAATAGCCAGGAACGACTTTCATCAAGATCACTGTTAACACCAACAATGTCCTACTTGGGGGGTGGGGGGGGAGACCTTAAAGCAGTGAAATACATACTGTTAACAGGACTGACTTATGTAAGGACACAGTACAGACGCTGTTCTGTGTTCGTCCCTCTTCACTATTTTTCTGATGGCCTGGCTTCATCATTATTATCAGAAACTAAGCCTGCAACCATTTACTGTTGCCTACTGTGGAAAGGATGGTGTGCCTAGCTTGTGATAAACTCATTCCCATTGCATTAAGCACCCTTGTAAACATACTGGCATGCTATGCTAATATAAATGTTTGGAAAATCACATATAATTCATTAGTAATTATTTCAGTTCATTGAATCCTGCTGGTAGTTATCCTATGAGTAGAGTGCCTTTAGGCCTGGTCCCACATAGCACAGCTGCTCCATTATCAGAAATGTTCACTCTATTCTGCCTTCCCAGAGGAGTGGAGATTTTAGAAGCAATACAACTGGTAATTATGTTAATACCAATATGGGGCAAAAAAGCTGGAAAATGTGCAGTAATCCTCTCAGCTACTGTTGTTTGTGTTACATGCAGGACGACAGCATTAAAACTACACATAAGCCACAGATTGAACTTGTTATTCTAGTTCACATGAAGCTGGAATAAGCTTTTCATTTCTGAAGCTCTGTGGGAATGATGGATTAGATTAGATGCAGTATGAT
Source organism: Python bivittatus (assembly GCF_059951505.1). NCBI lineage: Eukaryota > Metazoa > Chordata > Lepidosauria > Squamata > Pythonidae > Python > Python bivittatus. The sequence continues at coordinate 5,329,355 of NW_028277044.1, read as the reverse complement.
CTAGCAAAATTCTTCTTAAATGCTTAAATTTCTCTTTAATGTGTTCTTTCTGAAGTTCTAATCCTCACATTAGTTACTTTTAGTTTATTATAACATCTTAAACCTCCTTTCCTCCATGACTCCCCTGGATCTTGTATCTTAATTTCCTAATCTATTCCACTAGCTCAGTCTTTCTGTAGGGTTCTTTCTAAAGGTAACCCTGCTCTACCTTTTTACAACATGCCATAGTTTAGTTGAGCTTTCACAGAAACATCGCTGACTGACAATCCAGGGAACTGAAATCCAATATCACTCTGGTACTCAAGTTACAGATAGTTAGAAAAAGCTATCATCACCACTTCTCACTATTCTAGCATTACTATAACCTTATTCACAGATATTCTCAAATGTAGAATACGCATCATATGAAAGCTTTGCATAAATGCTTATCTTTGGTCAACTTTGTTCAAGTGATGTCAGACTCCACAAGACATTCAGGCACACTGAATTTTAATATCTGCAGGAAAATGTCTCTACATGCATAAAGTCTGCACATCAACAACTGCATCTGTGTTGACTTCCCCATGAGCCAGGGTCCTGAAGGAACATGCAAGCAAAGATGTCTACAAATATCATTTCAGTGATGTAAGATGAGGCAGAGGTCTTTTACAGCACTCACCAGATCTGAGTACACCTTCTAAGACACTGATCAAGATAAGAGCTTCCACTTATGAGATAAAATATCTTTGTATCTTGTAAAACAAATAGTTGTGTTTTAATTATTTGTTTGGTAAAACTGTACATTTTACAGAAACATAGAGTTGGAAGGGCTTCCAAGCAAACTCCCTGCTTTAATAAAAATTAAAACATACCTTACAAATAGCCATTAAATCGATTCCTAACATTTAAGTGTAATCTGCCTTTCTTTAAATTATGACTAATATTCTGTATCCCACATTCTGGAATGACAGAGAACAGATCACCGCTATCTTCTAAGTAACTCTCCTTTATGTGCTTTGAAGAGTGTTATTGCTCTTTCCCCTGCTGTCTTCTCAAAGGTAAAAACACTAATTTCTCTCAGTGTCTCCTTAAAGTACTTAGTTTCTAATCCCTTGATCATGTGGCTGTCCTTTTCTGAACCTGTTATGGTCTATATGACTTCTTCTGAAAATATATTGTCTGGAACCGGACTTGTCCTCAAGGGGTCTGACTAATGGAGAGAAACATTAGCCCCACTCAGGCATCATAACTCAGCACACAGGAAGTGGCTGAGTAACTTTTCCTCTCCAGGAATCAAACTGTGACATTTGGTTTGCATATCCCTCTGCAGTGCGCTGTGCATGCCAACATTTCTCTTTCTCCTGATGTCAGATCGTGACTTATGGAGGGGCACACTTGCCAAGATGTATACTCTGTATCTATTTGGATATATAACAAGAGAAAATCAGTAGCTTCCATCCTAATGGCAACACTGAGTCTGCCCATCAATCTGCCCATCTAAGCTAAATAACCACAGATGTCATAATCAGTGACTTCCGCAGCAAACCTTGTTGATGCCAGACTGACATTCCTGCAGTGATGTCATCCTGAAAAGTCTGTCCTTATGTCTTTGTCTCCCGATGTATCATGCAAGTACATACATCGTGGCATTTGCATGATGAGATCATTATGCACTTTTCCTTATGTCCCCCCTTGCTGAGCAGCTCTGCGCACCCACTGGCAGGTTTGGAAAACCACATATAATTCATCATTATTTCCATTTATTAAATCTTGCTGATCATGTGTCTTTCATCATTTCTGCCCTTGGTCTTTCTCCTCATGGATGCTTATAGCAATAATGTACTATTAATGAAGAGATGGACAGTAGCATTTAGCAGGCAGTCCTCACTGTAGCTACAGTATAAGCAAACAGAATTTGTCTATCTATATATCATGCTCCCAAATTTGATATATTTCAAGCAAAGAGGGAGGCAAGAATTTGGGTTAGGGGGGAAAAAGGCGGGGAGGGGGGACCAATATATGTGCATACATGTGCATATACACGAAACAGCCATGCCTGATTCTGTGAATCTGACTTCATTTCAAAATAGTGCTGTCCTCTTTCCTGAAAATGAAAATAAAAACTCTTCACAACTGCAAGGGGAGTTCTGGTGGTAGAAATGATCCTTGTTCATTGCCCATTAGGCAGGAAAGCTGTAAGTGCTACCAGCTGGTTAGGCACTCAATGTTGCTGAGCATGTGCAAATGCATCATTGCTACCAATATCAAAATCGCTTTATCCATGAGTTTTGAATATTTGCAAGAAAATATTACAAAGCCCATAAAATCTATAAGGACAGAAGTTCACTATTGTAGGGAATGAGAAAGTACCAGACACTTAAAGAAACTATTTTATTTAATGTGTGACGTTAAGGATATCTACTGTAGGACTTTTTAAGGACTTATGGATCTAGGCCTTACTCTTTAGGACACACTTCACGTTTATGTTATATACTGCACAAAAACCCAACCTTGTTTCAATTTTATGGCCTTTGCTTTACTTTTCATTATGGTTTTAATTTTATCGGTTCTGCTTCTTGCATGGATTTAGCGTAGTTGCCTTTGAAACTAAGGCTGAAAGATGGGACATAAATATTTGAAGTAAAATAGTAGTTATTTGGCACTGTGTCAGTACTGACCCATGGAATGCTGTGGAACTCCAAAATGTCTCACCCTTAGTCAGCACCCTCTTTTTGTATACAAGTGCTATTTTTCATATACTCAACACTTCATCCTAGAATTGTCTGTTCAGGAAAGCTATAGCCAGTTGTTAAAGAAACATTAAAGTTATTTGTCATATCCGAAACTAATTCAAAGTAATCAAGACAGAGAAAACTATGTTATATTACAGACAAGTGTTTCATTCCAGGAGTTCTGTAGGGTGGTTAGTGTCACAAATAGTTGGACATTCACAAAACAGTATGTAATCAGTGGTAACAAAAGCTAAGGCAAATACAACAATACTTTAAGGAACACTTATTGGTTCTTTATCTGACTGCTTCATGCTGAAAGGTAAAGAAAACCCACTATGACTAAATAGAGCAGATAGTAGAGCTTAAAACTCAGCAGGTAGTAATAGCAGAGCAATATGTGTGCATGAGCCTATATTAAATATAAGTCACCATATAGTTATTATCCTTCGGTTTATCTGAATCACAAAAGACTGTAATTGGTTGCTGAAAGATGTGTAATTAAACAATCTTCACATCTCCACCTGCCAAGTGGCAGTATTCAATCAAGAATGTGGTGAATATCGGCACATATAACTTTTGAAATTCTATTCAGTTCTAGTTGTAAGGTAAGAAATGTCCAGGATTCCAGATAAAGGAATCATATCATTTCATTGTACTACATTAAATAGACTCAAAGAAAGGACATTTCATGGGTTCGAGTTATAAATTATAATGAAAGAACATAAGTTGATCTGAACCAGTGATTTTAAAGTATGTGTGTGTGTGTGTGATACATACACAAACATCTCTCTTTCTCTCTCTCTCTCTCTCCTCAGTGATAGCTGCTCCTTGGACTGAGATATATTTTAAAAAAAAAAAAATCCCTCTCATCCCTATCAGTGGTATGTGTCTTCCTCAATCTCAGATCCTCTACCAGAGGCATGCGAGTTTGAGGGTTCTGTGTAGTATCTCAGCTGTTCCTAGCACTGCACTCTTCTGGACAGAGCTCTGATGTTGTTCCTGGGATCTGTCGGAGGCATTCTCCCAGCTTAGGACTCACAGCCCCAAGTGCTCCTACCACCACTGGGACCACTTTGGCCTTTACTTTCCATATCCTCTCTAGTTCCTCCTTCAGGCCCTGGTACTTCTCCAGCTTCTCATAAACCTTTTTACTGAGGTTGCTATCACTTGGCACTGATACATCTATCACCACTGCTGTCTTCTGGTCCTTGTCTACTACCACAGTGTCTGGTTGATTGGCCTGTACCTGCCTGTCTGGAACTGGAACTACATCCCATGCAGGGTCTTGTCTTGCTATGGCATTTCTTCTACTTGAACTTCCTCCCATGTCTCCTGCTGCCTCAGGCATTCTCTCAGCAGCTCATCTTTGGGTGCCATCTTACTGATGTGCTCCTGGATGCACTGGGTTTCATCTAGGACAGTGGCTTTGACACTCACCAGACCCTGCCCACCCACTTTCTGGCTGGTGTACAGTGTCTGGGTGTTGGGCCTGGGGTGGAAACCGCCGTACATTGTGAGGGACTTCCAGGTCTTCAGATTGGCAGCCTCCATGTCCTCCTTTGGCCACCTCACTATACCCACTGGGTATCTGATGACTGGCAGGGCGTACATGGATCTTGCTCCTGTAGCTGGTCTGTATGTCTGCTATATGGCCCACTGGGTAGTTCCACCAAATCAGCCTTAACTACATTCCCTCTCTTTACTACCATCTGGCCACAATTCTCCAGTCCAAATGACATCCCAATGTCTTCACTGTAGCTCCACGTCAGGTGGATCAGCGTGTCAGTATCTTGTTTTCTCTTAGCTTACAGTTTGATGTCATCCATGTAGAAGAGGTGGCTGGTGGTAGTTCTACTCTTGAAATTGTATCTGTATCAGTCCTTGTCATTATCTGGCTGAGGGGGTTCAAGTCGATGCAGAACAGCAGTGGGGACAGTGCATCACCTTGGTATATGGCACACTTGATGACCACTTGTGTGAGCTGTCTTGAATTGACTTCCAGTGTGGTATTCCACAGTCCCATAGACTTCTTGAGGAAGGTCCCTAGTTTCCTGCTGACTTTGTATAGTGCCAGGCATTCACAGATCCATATGTGTGGCATTGAATCATAGGTTTTCCTGTAGTCAATCCAGGCTGTGCTCATATTGGTCTGCCTAGACCTTGAGTCTTGGGTGACTGCTCTATCTATGAGCAACTGGTGTTTTGAGCTTCTGATGTTGTTCCCAATGCCCTCCTGAGCTGTGCTCATGTACTAGCCTATATGGTCCTTTAGTTGGCAGCTATGATACCAGATAGGACTTTCCAAGTTGTGATGAGGCAGGTTATTGGCCAGTAGTTGGACAGTGGAGGTCTTTCATGATCAGCACTGTCCTTCCTTGTGTTAGCCTATCTGGCTCGGAGCTAGGCATTCATGCACTGCTGTTAGTTTCTTTAGCCAGTGGGTGTGGATCATGTCCGGGCCAGGTGCTGTCCAGCTCTTCATGTTCTTGACCCACTGTTGGATGTCTGCTACTGTTATGGTGACTGGTACTTGTTCTGGGAGATTGCTATTGTCTGCTCTCAGGTCCTGCAGCCGCTTTGCACTGGTGTTATGTGTCTTCTCTTTCTCCCAAATGTTCTTCCAATACTGTTCAGTTTTTTCTGTTGGTGGTTCTGCTGTTACTGTGTGGTTGCACTGCAGTTGGGAGTACATCTTGGATGGTTCTTTGGAGAACAGGGCATTTATCTTCTTGGCCTCTGCTTCTCTAGTGTATCTCCTTAGCCTGGCAGCCATTGCTGTGAGTTTTAATTTAGCAGTCTCTAAGGCTTCAGATATAGTCAGTCCCTTGCATTTTTTCATGCTGAGTCTTATCCTTGATCTCCACATCCTTCTGTAGTTCCACTGGCTGATTAACTTCTCTCTGAGTTGCCTTGATCTTAGTCCCCAACCTCATTTTCTGGGGAGAGGGGTATGCACTGCTGTTCTTCTTGATCATGTAGCCAAACTTCTCAAGGATTACAGTGGCTGTAGCACATACCAGTTCATTGGTTTGGGTTATGGTGGTAGTAGGCATTGTCTGGAGGGCTCTACTGGCATCTTTTAGCATACTATCTGATGGTACCTCTCCACTGAACCTTGGTAATCAGTCTCGAGGATTAGCTGTAGCTAGTTTCTTATACCTCATATCAGCTGCTGTGCTCTATAATGGAGGGGGTGGCAGTGATGTTCCAGCTTCAGGTGTTGGCTGCCCATCCAGTTGTACTTCCAGGGCTTCTTGAGTCTGGGATGTAATGTGTAGTTGGTCTATCTCATGTTATGAGAGCAGCTTCCTCTTCACTATGTTGAAGAATTGGGTAACTAACTGTTTCTCAGTTAGTGTGGATGTAAGTCTCCTGTCCATCCATAGTTCCCTCATATGTTTCATATATCCCCTCTCATTAGGTCTACTGTTGTAGTAGCATTCCATAATTCCAGGTTCTCTTGTCTTGCAATGTATGGTTTGTGACAGGAAACTGGTATGGAAACACTGTATGGAAGTTCCTGAATATTATACAGAATTTTAATTGCTTTCTTAATTTGCAGTCATTTCTTCATCTAAGCTTTAGTACTTTAGCATAGTATTTTCTTGTCTCTGTATCCATCTACTTGCAGCTAAAATATCAAGACACATTTAGAGATTCCTGCTTTTCACATTAAATATCTGGATCACTCACCAAATCTTCAACCTGTTTTCTTGATACTATTTACCTTAATTTTTTAAATCTAATAATTAATTTATTATTAATATTTTTTTCACAGTGCTAACATTCTAACTTTAATGAGAAGAAATGGTTTGTTCTTCTCTAACATTGCTTTAGTCATGAGATCTGGATACCCCAAATGGATGATGAACTTGCATACAATTCATCCACCCTGATCTATAATACAGCCACATTTTTCCCCATATGTAAATCTAAGTATAAAGGACCTCTAGGTTAGAGTAAAGTGGCTTCTTTGTGTAAATGTGTTGAGAGGGGACAAATCTGAAACTCAAAGCAGAGAATGCCTTGCTCCACTTCAACATGCAGTTTTGTAATGCCATTCTCTGTAGCAACTTTCTCCAAATTGCTCACTTACACTTTCAGAGCCCAGCTTGAGGGAACATGTCCTCGGGCAACACAAACAGTGACAGGGAAAAACAGTCAGCATGGGGTAATTCATCACTTCCCTTGTGCCCTATTCAGACTCTACCACTCTACAGTCTACAGCCCTCTTCCCGAAGCACAACCTGTTACCATCGCATATAGCATGGCTGTAAAAGCTGAGTTTATGAGTGGAAATTGGGTAGGTAAAAATTAGTAGTCAATAAAAAATCTGCAGAGCCATTTATGGACCATCAAATTTCAACACCAGGCAAGCTGTACTCCAGTTCGTTCCTCAGAATAAAAAGTGTAATGAGAATCGAACCATAATGTTGCACTGTAGTGACTCCCTGTGAAACTCCTAGTTAAGAGAGGAGGCAAACAGCTTTCCATAATTGCTTGCGTTAATGACTATCAACATGCTCTTTTAAATTAAGAGCCTGCCTGTGTTAATTCTGATAATGAACAGCCTCGCCATGCTACCTTTATTTTTCCCCTTCTTTTTAATTTATTATCTGCCTTTGTTTCATGTATTTAAATAATGCTATTCCGTCTCTTGTAAAGTGTCAGGTAGCCCGATGAGCTTTCAGGTTTCAGTCTGCTTTCAAGAGGTGCCAAACTGTAGAAGAATGCTCTCTCCCACCCCCACCCCCTCCATGAGCTTTAAGTATTTTATCATTTCACAACATGATTTTAATTTCTTTTCATCCTCAGTGATGGTGTTGCTCCCCCTTCTCTTCCCTTGCAATGTGCCTACCAGATGCATATGATTCTGTTGGTTTATTTTAATACAAAATAAGACAAGAATATAAACTGCACCATGCACAATGACAAACCATTACATCTCTCACAGTGGAACAAGTCAGCTTATCATTTCACATTCAGAAGGCACGTAATGCAGCCATCTTGCAAAGCTAAGCCGGTAAATGTTTCGGCAGTGCCTGGATGACAGGACACTTTGAGTCTGTTTTAAATTCAGCAATGGAAGAAAAGGATACAGACCATGAGGGGAAAATGTGTTAAAAAATATGATGATGGTGGTTTGTTTAATACTGTTTGGTTTTAAGAGAAAGAAAGAAAAAAAATGTGGATTGCCAGGAACTCAACTTGATGTGGCATACACTTTGTCCATTCATCAACAAGATTATAACCTGTTTATATTCTTTGATCTAAGTTCATGGAGACACTAATAATGAACTCCTTTTTACATGGCTTCTAGATTGAAAAAAAGTGTAAAAAAGAAAAAAAAGTGAAAAGAAGGGCAATAGCTTCATTTAGAGAGTTTCTGGTTACATCATCTTAGGTCGCATAGACCCAGATTGCTTCCTACCATTGTGAGAGGAACTTCAGTGTATCAAACATATTTTCTGTGTTAGCCAGTTTCTTTTTATTGGTCTAGTCTTCCCTAACCATGTGCTTTGGCCACACTAGTTGGGAGTTCTGAGAGAATACAAGTTGGTTAGACTAATCTTTTCTGTTTCCAGCCCTCAGTCACTTCCACATGCCTTACCAGTGTTCACAGGGTCACTTCAACTCCTGTCAAGTGATCTGCTCTGAGGTAGTATCTTTCTGCAGTAAAGCAAGTTACTTTTCCTTGACACCTCCAGCTGAAAGCATCAAAGGGAACCACTTCAGATGACTGATTTGCTTCAAGATCATTGAAGGCCAGTGAAATAATTAGTGTGGTAGAGTGGCTCTGATTTGTTATTTAGAAATGCTATAAAATCTAAATGCGACTAAACAAAGTTTTAGTCTGCAGCACCTATAACACACACACACACACACCAGTTTTTGGGGATCCGTTTGGGAATTCAGAGGCATTGTTGGAAATAAGAAAAATTCTACATGCTGACATTTCACTTTACAATATGCCAATTTTCCATATTTTATATTTTGATTGATTGGTGAAAACTTAAAAAAACATATCTCATGTTCATTGTATTGCTGTATTGATTCTTCTAATTCTAGCGAGCACATACATATACAATGCTTGCAAAGCCCCACATCTGATACCAGAAGAAGCTCTTGAGGCTGAAAGTATCACGTATCATATCCTCTAGAGCAGTGCTACACATCTCCCACTGGTTGTACACAAAGTATTCTAGACTGGCTGCAACTCTCCTACCCAACTCAGGAAAGAGCCCATGAAAGAGAGCAGAAAGTATCTTCACCATGAAGCAAAAGAAACTAAACTTCTCAGTGGGGGGTTTCTGGCTCCCATGCCTGGAATATTTTGAGTATTTGGGCTCAGAAGCCAAAATAAAATAATTCTCTCTCTCTCTCTCCTTTTATGTGGGGTTTTTAATATCTTTAAAACCTTTTCAGGAAAAAAACTATAGTAACAGAATGCCTACACACACACACACACACACACTTCAACTAAGATTCATTATGGATCTGACAAAGGATATGACTTTAGACAACATTAATTAGTCTTCTCTTCATCAAGCCGTGTACTATGAACCCTGTTTTTCATGCTGTCTTCTCTTTTTCCAAAAACCAGGATTCCCAATGCTGGCAGTGAAAACTGAGATAAATGTATCTTTATGGGTGAAGGAATTTTTTGAGAATGCTTTGAGGGTGAAGAGGGCAAGAAACCTCCACGATGTGTGTAGCCATCTTCAGCTCCTCTAAAACTGATAGTTTCATCTGTGAGTATGTTAGGAAGAGTTCAACATATTAACCTACATGCTGCTGAGCTCCTTCTAGTCAATCTTCACAATTAAAAAAAAAAAAAAGAGTTATAATATTGCTCACAGTTACTTTGCCAAGCATCTGCTATTGTTTTCTAAATAAAATTATTCTCACACTATTATGTTTACAAGTTTATAATCAAGCTAATCATGGTGTTAATTACCCTAGGTATTCCACATCCAAAATGTAAATATTTAATTTTCTAGATCTCCCTGCAAGCAACTTCATTTGTTTATTTTTTTCCCTATTAATTTTCCTTCCAATTTACAAAGCAAACTTAGGATTACTTCTTTTTTCTTCTTCTTCTCAGTTCACTTTCAAATCAATTCAGTGTTTACTCTTTCAGAGTTACTTTGTTCTACAGAAACATGAAAAGAGTAAGTGTAAGTTAGGCAACATTTATTTTCTGTTATTTTCTATACTGGCTGCTGGTGCTGGTGCTGCTATTATTATTATTATTATTATTATTATTATTATTATTATTATCATCATCATCATCATCATCATCATCAATTGAATAACCTCAGCTGCTTATAAAATATATAACAATAATTAAAACATCTACATTAGGATTAAAAAGACAAATAACTTCATAAAACACCCAACTAAAAGAACAATACAAACAAGTAAACAACCAATCAACCAAACAAATAAGCAAAAAAAAAAAAAAAGTAAAACAGAGTACAGGGCTTACGCTTAAGAGAAAGCCTTCTGACGTAACTCCATTTTTAACCATTTTCCTGAAAGCCAACCAGGAGGGGCCTTCCTGATCTCCACCAGGAGGCTATAGCGAAGCATCAGCACCACCACATAAAAGCAACACCAGTATTGTCTTTACTGTTAGCAGAGATTGGTGCATGGTACATGTGGCATGGGTATGATTGAGGCTGTAACATGAGGTTCATTCCTGCCCTGGTTCTGATGGGCTGTTTACCATTGTGACCTTTCTTCACAAAGGAGCCTCCAGCTCAAAGCCATCCTGTCGCTGAGTCAGGCTGAGACCTTATCGAAGGTCCATCAGGAAAGTGACGTTTTCCAGTGGAAAACAGAACAAGTCCTCTGTGAGACATTCAATGAAGTATGGAGGGGGACTGAGAGATGTCAGTGACTTGTTGGGCTCCATTTGGCCCATTGCAGGGTGACCCACTCCCATCCAGCCATGGGGCTTCTTGCTGCAACCACATTGTCACTATTGCTCTATACTTTCCAAAGGGCTTAGAATAACTTTTTTTTTCTAGAAATTCTGGGGATAGAGGCTACTATTGCTAGAAGGATCTGTGCTTGGTTAGTGAAAGGGAGATGAGTAAAGAAGTTGAGAGATCTGTGCTTTGGGAGGAAGGAGAGAGTGGCAGGCAGAATTTCCTTCCCCATTCCTTTTCCTCACTCCCCAACAGCTGTTCCCAATAGCAAATGTTTTAGTTTTCTCTTTATAATTTGGAACATATTGCTGGGCTCAAGACCTTGCCTAGCCCCTTGTGTGAAGACAGCAACCTTGCTAGCCTCACTTCTAAGTGCAGCAAGAGGAACACTGTGGGGAGGGCAGTCTCTCAAGAGAGATGCTTTTCTCCCTCCTCAAGGAGAAGAGGATGGCACATTGCAGAGGTGTGGGGAAAGGTCACCAGCCAATACCTTTTCTATCTTTTGAAGGCAAATTCACACATTCTCCTTGCCCTAGCACAAAAATAGCTCACTAACCATTTCTAAAGGACCTACCTGCATGCCGCCACCTGTATCTCTGTATCCTTAGATGCTCTATTTTTAAACTCACGTTTTCCTTCTTTTTCCACCTCCAGATTGTGCAAGTGGGCATTGATATACATGAGGAAGGTGGCCTGAGATGACATACGCCACATCAGCAAACTTGGGGCTCCAATTATTCTACTGCTTTCCTGCAGGAACAGGATTATCCAGTCCCTATTGTTCCATCTTTTCATTGTGAGGGAGATTGGAAGTCCAGTTTGGACTGCTACTTTTTACCCCCACTTTTTTAAAATGAGTTGATTGACCAGTAGACCAGCTTAGCTAGAAAATGCAAAGGCCTGAAACTGATTAGCTTGTCCCTGGTTTAATGCATGTAATTAGAAGTGTAATTGAAAATGCTCACGCCTTGAACTTCTGTAGTTGCCTGGCAGAGAATGCCTTTCCTAGCAGGCTTTGTTTTCAGGAAACTTCTCATTTCCCTTCTTTGTGTAAGTTTCTTACAGAAGTTTGAAGCTCCCACCAATCACCTGGTTTGGTGGTAAAAGACAGTCTCCGAGACTTATGTAGCCTTGGTGCTAAACTAATGTCATGTTGCCATCCTGTATCAAGGATCCTCTTCTTCAGTCATATGTGCTTGGCCATATCCCATCCTTTGTACTGCCTCATTAGAGAAGCCACAGGCTGCCAGTTTTTCTCTAATGGATATCTTCCAGGTAGATTGCAAATTATTGCTGTTACTGTGGGATGTCAGGCCTGTTGGATTAAAGAGTAGTTTTAGCCAATAATTAAAAATAATGATCCAGATCCTGGCTTCTATCCTTGTAATTCCTAATTCTAATCTTAAAGCTGTGTTAGATACACATCTAGAGACTGGTATGACTGATCTTAAGAACTTGGACTGTACTCTTTCAGCTGCAGTTAGGTTAGTGTAAGGCCCCTCTTGAATCCCATATGATAGTTGTGCCATAGCTTTTGCCTCAAAAGGTTTTAGGGTGGCTGGAAAGTAATGGACACCTTTAGGGAGATAAAAGAACAGTGTAGCTCTGGCACTCCTCTGGGCAACTTATGATATGTGGGCCAAGTGTGGGTCTCTGTGTCCTGAGGAATAACAGATAATTCCCAGGCAGTTAAAACATTTGACTTGCTTGAAATTGTTGCTATTTATATGCCAACTGTGAATTTTAGGTCTTTTGTCAAATGTCAGAATTTTTGTTTGTTGTAATTTATCATCAATTTTTCTTTTTCACAATATTGAGCAAAGGATCTAAGGGCTGTTGACATCCCTGCCACAAATAATGACAGAACAACCATGTCATCGGCATAGAGGAGAAATGAGAGGTGTCTATCAGCTAATTTTGGTGAGTGAAAACTGCCATTTTTGTGGTGTAGTGTGACTGAATTGATGTAAAAATTAAAAAGTAATGGAGCAAGAATACAACCTTGCTTTACTCCCTGTGCTATTGCAATTGAATTGGTTAGCTGCCCTTGGGGACCACATCTTACTCACAGGTTGGTATTGCTATAAAGTTCATATATTAGTAGAAGTAATCATTTATCTATGTTGGTAGCTTAAAAGGAATTAAATGATTAAGATGAAACTGAAGTGAGGGAATGCTAGAAGGAGTGTTGTTAAGCTGGATTAGGAGCGTTGGTGATATACTGAGGAGTGGAATTAAAAAGAATGCTAAGAATGTTAGTGTCTAAGGGGTTGGGGACTAATTAAAGGAAGCCATAAAAGCTCAAAATAATATTGAGAAATCATAAGGCTGGTGGTGTAGATAATCTAAGTAGTAAAATGCTAAAATATGGATGTGGTTTGCTTGTACAGCTTGTTTAACAAAGCTGTGAAGGTAGTGTCTGTGTCTGGTGACTAGAAGAATGCTATGACTGTTCCCCCATTTAAGAGGGAAAGGAAAAGGAATGAGAGCACATGCTAAAACAAGTAGAAAATTAGCTTGTTAAGCATGTTTGGAAAAATGTGAAAGATGACATGAGCAACATTTGGAAAGTGCAATGTGGCTTTATATGGGGTGGTGGGACATATCAGAGTTTTGCTCTTCAGCAGACTATTGAGTAATCTATGAATGCATGTATGAACATTTATTGTGCATTTGTTAACTTTTACCAGTTTAGAGAAAATGCATGATAAAGTGAAGAGGATTGAATTATGGAATGTTCTGAATGGATATGGAGTTGAAGTTCAGTTGCTGAATGTGTTAAGAGCAGTATATGATGAGAGTAAACCATGCATGAGAATCAATGGAATGTTTAATAAATGGTTAAACCCTAAGCAGATAGTAAAACAAGGATATGTGAATCTTCGGTTGTGTAATATATTTATAGATACAGTAAGCATATAGGGATTTTCTTGCAGTGGCATTTGAGATGTGACAGTTGGGGAAATAAATATACATATACATTTGAATGCAGATGTTGTGTTGCTGGTTGAGAATCTAAATTATTTGCTTGACAGACTATATTATGCATGAAAAGAACTGATTTGAAAATTGATGTATCAAAGAATAAGGTAGGTTTTTTTGACAGAAAAAATGGAATGAATATTAGTCAGTTATACATAAATGGTTAAAAAAAAAAATCAGAGTAGATGAATTAGTGAGCCTTGGGGACATGATTACTAAAAGATGGGGAAATGGGATTTTTAAATGTGCAAATGGTGGAAGAAAGATAGTCAGTAGTATGTGATCTGTTGAGAGAAATGGCTGTCTATTAAAATAAGCCAACTGGCTATGTGTGAGAATATCTTCTGCCTGTGAATGCAGTGGGAATGGAGTGATTAAAAAAAAGAGAGCAGGAGGTCATAAATTAAATAGATATTGAATAAATGATGAGTGAAGAGAAAGTGAGTGACCTGCCCAAATGAAATATGTTGAACTAGTTTGGCCATATAGAGAGAATGAATGAGGATCAAATATTAAAAAAAAGAAAAAGAAAAACTAATGTGTGATGGAAGAGTTAATAGACTGAGAGTAAGGGGAAGTTGTGGTTGTATGGAATTGATAAGATCCTAAGAAAGATGGAGGCCAGAAATTTAAAGAGCAAAAGACAATCCTTGGAAGAGTATACTGTATGGGCATAGAGGAATGGAGAGACATAGTGAATGGTGTGGTGTAAAATATATTTAGTTATATTTCCTTTTCTTTTTTATATATCATGCTTTTACTTTTCTTATTTCTCAGTCATTTTCTGTGCTCTGAATAAGGCTGCTTATGCAGAATGGAATAATGGGATGAGTGTGTATGTATGCATCTTTGTACAAAATAATAGAAAAAAAATGTTTACCATTGCCATCTTGACAGTTTGGTCATGGAACACACATGTTTATAAGTGATTAACATGGCAAGCTGTCTATGATTTCCCCAGTTTCTTGGAAATAAATAATTTGTAAACAGAACATCCTATAGAATGTTTTTAAAAGTCTCCAAAACCTAGATACCATACAATTATTTGCCTGAAATGCACCACTGCTGAAAACCAGTCTAAGGCTAACAGGAATATAAGAGTCCTTTGTTCAGTGATAACTAGTAAAGATGTGTGTTTCTTGATCAAACAGTCAAAGTGAAACCAGTAGACTTTCTTTTTCATTGGTTTTCTTGATTAGACGAAGGCGGGTTAAACCTTAGAACAAATGTTTTCAAGCCGGTGTTTCTACTGAGATCCCTTGCCTATCCTTCATTAGCAACCTTTTACTATGCCACATAGCAGAGTATAGAACTTGGAGATTTCCTGAAATCCTATTAGGAACATATCAGATATAAAGCCAATAATACTGGACAAGTTTTTTTCTAGAAAGATAAGCCAACTGTTGTCGTTGTTGTTGCCTGAAATCATAGATACACCCGCTGCATTCTCAGCTATCATTTCACCTGGCAGGAAGGAATTAAGTTTCCCTGAATGTCACAAGGACTGAGCTTGATACAGCTAATGCTGAGCTGGTATTTTTCTAGGAAGAACAGTCACCTTCAAATCTGTGATGCAGAGGGGAGATGAATGTGACTTCTTTTCTTTTCTTTTCTTTTCTTTTCTTTTCTTTTCTTTTCTTTTCTTTTCTTTTCTTTTCTTTTCTTTTCTTTTCTTTTCCTAAAGCTGTCACATGCAATAACAGTAGCAGAACTTTGCTTTGGTAATTGCCAGCTCTCAGCCACCAGTCATCCCTTCCCTATCCAAATATTCAGGAACAATTAACAGCATCTTGTTTCCTGTGATGTCATTGAACATATACATAGAACCTGGATTTCTGAGTTTTACAGTTTGCCAGAGATTCAGAAGCCCCAGGAAAGTTCATTTTCCATGGGTCTTGGCACTCCATGTATAACTGGAGCTTCATAACACTTCTTCCATTCACAATGCCAAGAGAAAGGAAGAAGTCTGAAATGCCAAAGATGAGCTAAAGGTGAGCTGAACTGAAACTTAGACTTACTTGCAGTCTATCTCGCTGTGATATCTCTCATGGGCTTGTAAAATGATTGGATATTCCCCCCCCCCCAGCCCAAGTCTTTTATTTTACTACTGATAAATATTACTGATTGGGTGATATCATGCTATTAAAGTAAGTTAATCATAATATGAGAGTATTTGAGACTCTGAAAGAAAAGCTAATGGAAAAACCAAGTGGAGACTTATATGTTAACTTCTAATACAAACATTTTGGAAAATAGATCTTGCAGTGGATACAGTTTCCAGAGATTACAACAAATACAACAACAATTAAACTTAAAAACAAACGAACAAATCAACTGCATAAATTCTCTTGTTTCTGTCAGATCGGTGCAGATTTTGGTTTCTGCTTTGGTATTTTGAAACAAAGAAGAAAAAGAATACATTGGAGGAGCAACAGATTGCTGGATAAAAGCAGAACAAGTATACTAGAGGATTGCCAATAGCTGTTCTATCCTATAATTTATTTGATGCCTGCAAGTCAGCTTTTGACTCCTGGCGACAACCTGGACTAGTCCCTGCAGTTTTCTTGGCAATTTTTTTTTGGGGGGGGAGGGATTGATTTGCCATTGCCTTCTTCTTCCTGGGGCTGAGAGAGAGGGATTGGCCCAAGGTCACCCAGCTGGATTTGTGCCCAAGGCAGGACTAGAACTCCCAGTCTCCCGGTTTCTAGCCTAAGTAAAATATAATTTAGGCTTTTGTTTTGTTTTGTTTTTATTTGTTTTTTGGTCAAACCCACTATTCTGAGAGTGCAAAAAGTTGTTCCCCCTAAGTTTATATACATACTGTATACACACATGCCTACACACACACTGTACTTATATACACACATACATAAAAGTGCTTATTCTGTTAATTAAATGGATTAATATATCTGTCTACCCAGAAAAGTAAGGATATTGGTAATGAAGGGAGTTTGTTAGATCTGTCAATTATCATTGTACTTCATTTTAATATATCACATAAAGAATATATTATTATTATTATTATTATTATTATTATTAATGATAATAATAATAAATAAGGACACTGTACCATCAGTATTTCAAGTGGGATACTTAAATACAATTGCAAGCCCCATTCCCAGTATCTGTACAAATTTTCAGGCACCACAGCCATATTTAACATAGCTTCATTTCATTCAATTGGAAGAACACTTCCTATCTACTATGCCTGAAATTTAGAAGGATTTAGACCTTGGTTCTTACAACTAACAAAGCAAAGAGAAAATGGTGGAGACGGGGAGAGAGAAAGGAATTTATATAGGTAGTATGAGTAACTATCAGATGCTTGCACAGACTGATTATTCTGATTCTTGACAGCGACAATGTAAGCCTTATATGTAAATTCTCCCTTGTGCATTGTCAGAGTGATAGAAACCAAGGCCTTTAGTCATGTATGTTTCGTACTCAATAAAATCCACTAATTGATTTTTTTTTCCTATCTCTTCCAAGAGAGAAATGAGGCAGCTATTTTAAATATGTATGTGATATGTAAAAAAAGAGGACCACAGTGAACAGAGCTATGCAACTTGAGTCCATACCAGGACAACACAACAGAAAATTTACCGCATCCTGGGCATGAACTAGATACTTTCAAGTTTATTTGTGCACTGGGGAACTGTATGTTACTCAGTGGAATGTAAATGCCCTCCTGAGCATCTAAAAAGAAGCTGGGAGCAATACAGCATTGACAAGCAGAAACAGGGGAAGCATTTGCCAAACTTCACATGACATTACACACAGAAGGATTGAATATGCATGCTTTTGATTCCTTAAAATCATCCTTAAAGAGCAGGATCAATACCATTTGAGGTAGGAGAACCAATAGTCTCCAGGCCACATGGCTCCTGAAGCCCCTGTGTTTAGATCACACAGTGGAAATTTGGTGCAAAACACAGATAATTGGCAGTGCATTTTTTATGAGAAGGAGACTATCTAGTAAAACAGACATCATTAAGTACCAAATCCTAAAACAATAACCCCCTCCCCCCCCCAAAAAAAGATAAAAGCCAAAAAACATAGCCAAGAACCCCATCTATGATGCCACATCGCTGCCATAGTCCCTCCAGGCCCATGACAAAATTGCTGGCTTACCTGATATGATGTCTTCTCACCCCAAAATATCTCTAAAGTTAATACTAAGCCCTAAAGGCAGATTTCCATTAGAGCTAATAGAGTTTTTCCCCTAAGTCGAATGTAAGCTTGCAAGCGCAGCAGTGGTGATAGATAATTTTCTATGGGACTGTGGCCTCAATTCTGCTGATGCTGAATGGCTATTTTAGAAACTAATTTTAAGAATCCCATGTGGTCCCCATTCACCAATGTTTAACATTTTATCTAATTTGGCTTTTGGAAAGCCATCAAATGTAATACACATTTCAGGGAAGACACATTTTGGAAGCTGATGTAAGAGAGTTTCAAAGAGAGTGAACTGTTATAATAAGAAAGTCACTTATTCAAATCTCATAACAATCAAGAAAACTTTGGAAAGTAGCCACTATTGCTTAATTTTAGCTTTAATTTTCCTCTTGTTTATAATTTGCCGCTAATCATCTATTTTCACCTTGTTCAACTATAGTTTTTTAATGATTTCTAAAATCATATCTGTGCAAGATTCTGGACCCTATGGCATTTTACCTATGAGAGGGGTTATGATTGTTGCCTTGAATGGGGAACAGTTATTAATGATTGGGAACTTGTTGGGCAGATGCTAAAAACTCCATATAGAAGAGAGGAAAAGCAAAAAGATTGGAAAGTGCAGTTAATATAGTCTCTCAGTGTTCTAACTGAACTGAGCAACTTAAATGAAGAACACATGGATTTCTTGAGGAAGGCAACTTATTTATTAAAAGATATACAATATGGGATAAGAAGTTGTGTGGCATGCAAGTTAAACAAACAAACAAACAATAGCCTTTTTGGTTTTTCTACTTTATCTACAGAATATGCGCCCTGGATTGAAGCACACAATATTTTATACCAACACTATGGCTTCAGTTATCATGGCATTTATCCAAAAAGATGACCCTAAATTTTAGACAATTCCCTATAAAAAACAAAATAAAGATAAAATACTGAAAATAATATTGCTATGACCACTTTAACCAACATGTCCCCTAGGATTGCTATTGCCAGCTGAAATTAATGCTGGAGATTCCCTGCCCAATCAATGTATATGACTCTGCATATAGATACTGTATGAGTCTGTGTATATCAACTAGAAGGTCTGCTCCAAAAACAGGCAGGTCCAGGATAAAAAGCAAAAAAGAGAAAGGGAGGGAGGGAGGAAGGAAGATAAATGGAATGGATAGTCACTGATTAAAATGAACTGCTTGCAAAATCAGGTACATTTGCAAAATTACCAGAACAGAGCAGTGATAATTCTTTCACACACATGCAAAAACATTCCAAAATAACATTCCTTCCAAAATGGAAGGAAGGAAGGAAGGAAGGAAGGAAGGAAGGAAGGAAGGAAGGGGAAGGGGAAGGGGAAGGGGAAGGGGAAGGGGAAGGGGAAGGGGAAGAGGAAGGGGAAGGGGAAGGGGAAGGGGAAGGGGAAGGGGAAGGGGAAGGGAGAGAAGAGAAGAGAAGAGAAGAGAAGAGAAGAGAAGAGAAGAGAAGAGAAGAGAAGAGAAGAGAAGAGAAGAGAAAAGAGAAGAGAAGAGAAGAGACAAAATGGGAAGCAGATGTGGTGAAGGAAGAGGAAATTGGACAAGGATAGAAAGAAAAGGTTTAGGTATTTTAATTCATAAGAGACAAACAGCTCTTCTCAAGCAGCAGCAAATTTTCTTGCTCATTCCTTTGTTTTTCCAAAGCATCTTCATCTATCAGCAAATGTGAGATGATACTCCACCTTATTCACCAATAATTATTAAAAACAGAACAAACAAACAAACAAACCACCTCTTCTTCTTCAGCCCAAAGGAGGCATGGCAGTGACTGGGAGAATATTGTGTTACTATAGTTTTCTGTCATGGTTAACCAGGCAACTTTTTGTTTGTTTGTAATAGGTCATTACAAGTGATTTGCACTAAAAAAATCAAAGCATAAACATAGAAATGACTCCACAATATAGGTAGTCCTCATTTAATGACCACAATTGGGACCAGCAACTCACCGTTAAGCAAAGCAGTTGCTAAATGAAACCACAACTGTGCTTATGAACTTTTCCTTTGCTTTACAGGCCTGCAAAGGTTGTAAATGTGATGGCTGGTTGCAAAGTTACTTTTTCATCACTGCTGTAGCTATGAATGGTTGCTATACAAGTCAGTCACTAAATGAGGACTACCTGTGTTATAAAGGAGGTAACATAAGACTGAAAATAACCAGTTGTATAGAGGATGGCCTGTTTGAGGACCAAAATCTGGCAAAAGAATTACCACATTATCTTTCTCATTCTTGCTTTATTCAGAACATTCAAGAAAATCACAAATAACAAGAAATGTTGTAGATCCTGCTAAGACTTTACACTGAATATGCCTTCTATAAAGATCACCAATGACTCAAACCAATGGCTTGATTTAAGGTTCATATGATGAGTGAGTTGTTGTTGTTCAGTTGTTAAGTTGTGTCCAACTCTTCATGACCCCATGAACCATATCACGCCAGGCCTTCCTGTCCTTCACTGCCTCCCTGAGTTTGCTCAGTTTCATGCTCATTGCTTCAGTGATGCTATCTAACCATCTCATCCTCTGCCTTCCCCTTCTCCTTTTCCCTTCAATCTTTCCCAGCATCAGGGTCTTTTCCAAAGAGTCCTCTCTTTGCATTAGGTGACCAAAGTATCTGAGCTTGAGCTTTATTATCAATCCTTCCAATGAGCAGTCAGGGTTGATTTCCTTTAAGATTGACCGGTTTGACCTCCTAGCAGTCCAGGGACTCTTAAAAGTCTTCTCCAGCACCACAGTTCAAAGGCATCAGTTCTTTGGCACTCAGCCTTCTTTATGGCCCAGCTCTAACAGCCATACATTACTACTGGAAAAACCATAGCTTTGATTATGCGGATCTTTTTCGGCAAGGTGATGTCTCTCCTTTTTAATATGCTATCTAGGTTTGCCATAGCCTTCCTCCTAAGGAGCAAGCGTCTTTTAATTTCATGGCTGCAATCTCTGTCTGCAGTGATGAGTGAGTAGATGTCATCAAAAAAGCATATGATCTTAATCCCATTCTGAAATGACATTCTTAGTCATTCTTAGTAATCAGTTCATTAAGATTACAGTTTAAGTAAAAGTTCTCCAGGGAAATCTTTTGGCTTTAATTGGTTGGATGAGTTTCTGTGGCTATTTTTTTAAATTATTACTTCTTTCATAGAAAAAACACATAATTTGTCCCTGCCATTGGTCTCCAAAAGGAACTATGATATGGTACAGTAACTACAAGTTGCCAAGAGGAATATTTCCCTCAGTAGTAAAGTTTTTGTCTTATTAGCATACTTGATAATTATGAAAAATAATCTAATGTTTAATAATACTTGTCATAGCAGATTTAAATTTTCAGAAGTTTGAGGGAATCAAATTTGTGAAATGCTATATAGCAGTTTACATATAAGAGGAATACTCTTACGAGAGACCAACCATACATATTTCAGAACTTTAATCTGATTTTTATTGGCATTCTGTCACCCAATTTTTCATCCCATTTAGGCCTTTCATAATCAATATTAGGTCTGCTACACACGCTATACAATAATGGAAATAGAAGGCATTGGTCAGAGAAACTAATTTTATGATAAAAAGAAATATACTGAAAGGATTTCCCAGTTTCTCAAAGCCTACTGTCAACCTGATTGGTTTCATCATCACAGGCCAAAGATATAATATAAATGTAAAACCAGGGCTGGAAAGGTTTTAATGATTTTCTGTTTAGAATATTTTTCTTCCCTCCTACTATATTCTTTCTTCTAATCAGTGTCATAACTACAAGAATTTGTAATTTGAAGATCCTGAGATTTAAAGAATTTTACCACACGGTTTAAAATTATATGATTATAAGTATTCCCAAAATCTACCAGCTATTGAGACTGAATGCACCAACAATTATTTATTCAAATTGACCAAATTAATTATATGAATAGAAATGAACACTGAACACATCCAACTTTCTTTGGTAAATATCATTTAGTTACCGCATAGAAGCAACGGTCTTTTTTTTTATAGAAGAATGTAGTAATGCTGTTTCTGCTCAATACATTGAAAAAGATTCAGAAATCATGCTCCAGACTTAGCATGAACACGGCATTGCTCAGTTATTTATTAAAGCAGCCCAATTTTTTTTCAGGCTTCCATGCAGGCCTGGTGGTGGTGGTGGTGGTGGTGGTGGTGGTGGTGACGGGGGGGTGGGGGGGAGAGATGTTGCTGCTTTAAGAGTTGCATTATAACTTTAATGAATAGATTCCTTAAAGCAGCAGAAGAGCCCCACTACATCCCTCCCCACCACAGCCCAGGCTTTGAGGAATTGGGGGAAAAAATAATCTCTCATAATGAAAAAGCAGAGAGGTATTATACTTGGAAAAGATATAAAAATTGGCATTCTCTGAGGTTGGTTGTGCATTGATGTTACCTAGCCTAGTAATGAAAAGTCTGCAGAAAAACAACCAGACTCAGAGAACACCAAGAACCCAACATCTAACCCTGAGCTACACATATTCTCTACTATTAAAGGTATGAAAATATTTCCCCCAAATCATTTTTGAACCATACAAAACTCTGCTATGCCTCAAAGGTTTCCTATCCAGGTACTAACCAGGTCTGACCTGGTTTAGCTTTACAAAATCAGCCAAGATTAGATAGATGCTTATACCTAGCAGGATCTGTAAGGGAAATCAAAAGAGACAAGATCGTAGGTGTGGCAGTGTGATTGAAGTCCCACCCCTTTCTATATGTGTGGCATCAATATACGTACAAAAGGGTGGGTCTTCAATTATGCTATTGTGCCTGCCATCTTTTGACACCCCCACTCCCCCGTGGATCCCTCTCCTTCCATCTAGCTGGGAGGTACCTATCAATACAGCCTAAAATTGCACTTAAAAAAAAAAAAATACTGACAGTTGTTGGTCTGGATTATTAAGCAATGGCTAGAGAGGTTAATTAGTTCAGGAATTCATCAATTATCTGCTTTCTCCAATCATATATTCCACAAGTATCTGTTTTTCAGGTACATTCTGCTATTTATTATACACGCACACCCACACCCACATCTGCCAAGCTCAGCCAAAGTGACTCTGGGTGTCTTACCAATAAATAAATAAATCAAACAAACAAAAAAATAAAAATAAAAATAAAAATAAAATAAAAACAGAAACAAAAAACTTCTGTAGTGCCATTGTACTTTTTCTTGTAAGACTCATCCGGGCATGAAAATAAAGAATAGTGACTTGCATCAGATTCTTGTTGGAGTGGTGGGAATTTCAGCAGGTGATTTTCAGCATATTTACAAGTAAACATGGATTTATCTCCTTCATTAGTACTACTTGCAGTGTTTGGAACAGCTGCTGCCTCTGAGTTGTGACTTTGTGCTCTGAAGTAAGAAATTGACAAGAAGCAATAAAAAACTAATCACTGACTGATGTTATGGTGGATTGCCTTGGCTTCACAGTGCAAGTATTTGTTGTGTTTGCTTAATTTTACAAACTTTTTTAAAAAAGAAAATATGATATGAATTAAAAGTTCATTTAGATTATGTTCATGCATTCCCATCCTTAATACTGTTATTTTGTAAGTAACAGCACTGTTAAGCAGAGAAGTTAAGCAACAGAGTCTCATTATTGTAAGTATAATTCTAAGTATTTTTATTAATAATGAAATCCTTCTGAGTTTAATGTAAAAGTGAATAGGACTGAAGTCAGAATTATGAAAGATTTATATGATCTGAAGAGAAACCAGAGTATTGCATGTTGTCAGATGCTTTCCATTTTTATCTGGTTTCCTTTGGAAATAAGTTGCTTTAAAAAGTAATGAAACATTTAAAGATAGTCAACCTACTCTTTTCTGTATCAGCTGTTGGAACATAAACTTGGATAATCATCATATTAAGGTGTTGTCCATGAAATCTAAGTGTTATTATCTGGTCACTGACTACATAGTACCTAAGAACTATCTTTGCTATATCCTCCCTGACTACGAAAGCAACACATTTTTTGTTTGTTTTTCATGTCCTGCATAGTAAGTATTATGATCTTCTGCTAAAAGTGTCCAATTCCATTCCATTTTGATTTGCTGATGTCCAAGATGTCAGTAGGTAGTCAATTCATTTCATCTTTCCCAGTGCTGAACTTTCCCATGGTCATGCTTCTTAAGTTCCACATTCTTGCTGTAATACTGTCTTTGGAGCTTCAGATGTTCTTCTCCCGCATGTCAGCATCAGCAGCTAGATGTCCTGAAGGCTTTGCTTTAATCACATCCTGAACCCCATTAGTAATCTGAAAAATCCCCAGGTCCCCCTCAGTAGCATATGAAATGCTATATAAGGGCCCATCATATGGCACTCTGTCTTCACTCACTTTATATTGTCTACCATGTGGTTTCCTTGGTAAATTGATCCCACATAATATGAGATGATGCCTTCACTGTTGTCACTAAAATGATCTTGTGCCTCCAGCATTTTCCTTTATTGCTGCTACCCTATAGAGGTGTCTGCTTACTTGAACTGGGTAGCTGGGATTATTTTCATGCATTGGGCAATCTTGCTGGGAGGGTCTACTCTTGGCATACACTCCTAGCATTCTCCATTTATCGATCAGGCAGTATAACAGAACTTGAGAGAGAGACTGTAGTCTTACCTCTCTTAATCTGTCAAGACTCCTCCAGCCTGAATCTTTCTAGAATTATTAGGTTTCACCCTGACCTACCCAGCTATTTTGATTCATTTCCTCCTCTGGAGAACCAGCATTAAAAAAAGACCTTACCACTTGTAATTACTTGTAATTTATATGGAAACAGAAAAATGGATTATACAACAAGAATCTGTTGACTGAATATTCTTTGGTCTTCAGATAAATAGAAGTATTTATGGTGAAAGAAATGTTGTTAGATAGCAGATGAATCTGCTTTTTCTGAGTACAGAAAAAATACTGTGTGGAGAGAGAGATGCTAAGGTTAAGGATGTATCTTTTATAAGAAGGTACTCTTGAGGTTCGTGTTTGCCTGAAAGAAAATAAATATAAGCTTTATTTAGGATATAATATGGTGATAGAAAAGTTTGGGTTATTTAAGTTAATCTACATTCATAAGCCCTGTAGCATGTTCTCTTCCCTGAGGGAGAAAGAGTGATTCAGGTAGTATCTGAACTGCAGAAGAGAGAGGAAGGAAAATGATGAAAGCTTGTTAACCTAGAGAAATGCAAAATAAGCCTTTTTGACAAGGAAATTAGATAAAAATGCATGGTCTATACCCTTGGCAGAAACTTTTTGGGTTTCCAGTGTGGTGTCCTTTCTTTTTACTCATCAAACTCTTCACACTCTCAAGATTTTGAACAACAACCACAACACAAAACTGTCATTATGCTGCAGAGCAAAGTGCCATTAAATAAATAAATAAAAATAATGTGTTGATAAGCCTAGTCTTTTGGTTTGAAGCAAGCATGGCTTTCTGGATATTTGTGTGTTTGTGTATGCTGAAACTGTGAAGAGATAGGAGAAGCTGTTAGAAAATGAGAAACAATTTTTTGCCTACGGCTGATGTGTGTTAGCTTATTTGAATGCAGTATATTTTTCATTACTGTTGTATGTAGGCCAAACTATACGTTTTGACTGGTTCCATGTATTCATAGATGTTTTGCATATTTGTATATACATCACATGGTTGACAACAGTGTTTTGTAAATAACTCCAGACTATTCTATAATAATTAGAAAATGTCTAGAAGAAACACTTTAGACCTCATGTGAGCACAGCACCTTTTTGCTATTCATTGGAGCTACCCAGTATTTTTCAGGCATCCATGAACAGCTGAAAGATGCTGTACTCATGAACTTCTTTGGAATCCTGTGCAAAGGGTGTACAGCCCTAACGGACCTTTCACATGCAATCTAAGGATTTTATGTAGGCTTCCACATTACCATTCCTTCAAGTTTGTATTAAGAGGATTTCTGGTTTTATTTCTGTAAATTGCCTACAGCCACTGGAATTGGGCAGCACATGCTTTTGCCAAAACTATAAACAAACATTGAAAAGAAAACCAGGATATGAATCTCTTGGTTGTGGTAGGGCTAAAAAATGAGGAGATCATGTCATATAAAGCTGTTCTGCAGCCATTTGAGAATATTGTGTTCATTTTCTTATCCCAAACCCAGATTTGTAACTTAGTTTTCCAGAAGCATTACTACTGAAAGGTTATTGGCAATCTTCTTTTTCTCAATAGAAGGAAGAAGGGGGGGGGGGACATGATTATCTGCTTAGATAATAGAACATGTAAAATATGACAATTTAATATTAAAAGTAAGAGTTACTGATTCCTAGCTGATGACAGATTGTGTGGATGATTAAATCTTACTATTAGTATTAAATTGACATATTTTTACATGCTCTGTTATCTGAGCAGGTAACTAGTTGCCTGACAGCTAGCTGCAAAATGCAAAAAGGAGCTATTTGAAGATGATGTTGATTTGTTAAAGCTGGTAGGAGAAAAAACAGCAGTCATAACTCTGTCCCTTTTTCCCTCTTTTTTTGCTCACTAAAACGTATTATGAGCATGATCTTCCTAATTTCAGTGAAAGAGTTATGTAGCTTGTTCTCTGCTACTGAAATAAAACTTATTGAATATTCTTTCGTCTCAGTGTTTCTAAATCATGGCAACTTCTAGATTTGCTGGCATTAACTTCCTGAATTGCCATCATGATTACTGCTGAGAATTCTGGGAGTTGAACTCCATACATCAGGAAACTGCCAAAACTGGGAATATACTTCAAAGTTAATTCCATTGTAGTTTAATTAGATCTTAATTGGCTCTAATCAAAGACAACTTCTGGCTGGAAGAGGAGTTCAAATTGTGCATCTCAAACAACTAAGATCATCATTTTGACATAGAAGCATGGGAAACAAGTCAGAACAGGGATCATCAAGGTCACAATTGTCCAGATTGATTATTCAGAAGCTCTGTATGGTCTCTGCATTTGAAAATGCCTAATACTGAACCTAGAATTTTTGGCATACAAACACATGCTCTAGCCTATATCCCTTTTGGAAAACTCTTCATTCTTCTCAGCGGGCCTTGAAATTTTGTTTGAATTATTTCCAAGGATGCTCTTTGATGAATACTGTACTATTTAAATTCTTACCTTCACATATCTTCCCATTTTTGCATAGCAGCTTGCTCTGTTCTGCTGTCTTGGTTTAATTGTGCATAAGCATCCATCTGTAGGATGAAAATCTGAAAGTAGTAATGTGTAACTCATAAAAAATTACGAACATTATAAAATGTCCAATAAGTTTGAACTACCCATCTATACAGTACAAGAGTCTGCCCACTGCCTCTCTGCATGATTTGCACTTTCTCCCTTAGAAACCTGCCCAAGTTTTAGTTCTCATTTGCTTCATTTGAAAGAGATTCATTTTATTTTACCTTGTTTCGTATGAGTTGCTCTTAGATAATTCAGTCACTTTCAGTGAGAAGAGATAGTAGAATCTTCTGTGTGAATCTCTGCTTCAAGTTTTCCCTCTTCTCATCAAAATGTAAACACTAATCAGAGATTCCCACAGAACTACAAACCAGGTAAATTAACAGATTAAAGGCAAAATGCAATTCCTGGGGGAATGTATTCCACAGATTAGGAGCAATGCAGGAAAGGCCCTGTCCTGGGGCCTCTCTGCCCACCTTAAAATTGAGACTCCTTAGTCAGGTCCATATCAGGGCTGTTGGAAGCTCTGATCCATGCTTCCATGAACCTCCAAACTTCTCCCAGTACGCAACTGGCAACCATCACAGATCTTTCAGCACAGGCATATGATCACTCTACCTTGCTTCACTTTATTTATTGGCCACCCATCTTATGAAACACAACTCTGGGCAGCTTACAACAATAATAAAGGTTTGATATATGAAATATGGTAGCTAGGATGATATGCTGCCATATTTTACACCAGCGACAACATTAGACACTTTTCAAGAGTGTGTTACAATTGTACAACAGGATGTCACCAAGGTGTGGATAATGATCACTTGTTTCCTTTACAGAGAAAAGAACACATGAACATCAGAACATCATCCACTAGGCTGGGGTTTGTAAGTTATCTTTATGCATGTACACAGATCACTATTCATTAATTTGGGTTATGCAAGTTATTTTCATGTTCTTGTTGCCAGGAAGTTTCCAATTAATGAAGGGTTTTTTTTTCTTCCATTGAAGAAAGCATATATATTGTCCCAAATGTTAACAGTTGCTTTCAGCTTGCCCAATATTGATTAATCACTTCCTCCTTTGCTTTCTCTCTGGGTGCTTATAAAACTTTGTTTTGGACTTTCTAGGTCTGATTCAGACAGCGTGAGTATAAACAAGATGTGAGGACCCTCGCCCAGCCCACTTAAATAACCATAGAGCCCATATAGTGAAATAAAAGAGAAGCCCTTGTCAAATAAATGATTGCAAATCTTGTTAATCACTGTGAAGCCTTTCATCTCTCAATATGGCTTAGTGCAAAATGCATCAGCTTTTCTCATGACCGTTTATAATCCTTCAAACATGAAGAGGACAAATATGATGTGCTGCTGGGAAAAGGGAATGTGTTGTTTTGTTTTGGATGGGATTCAAGTGAGAGGTGAAAAGATAATTCATCAAGCTGTTTCTTTGCAAACAATGAGTGGAGAGAATATGTTGATGAATCAACATTGGCAGTGCCTTGGTTCAAGTGCTTGAATCACCTGGAACATTTGTGAAAGCTCTGAGTAGGATCATGCCAAAAGCTGCCCTACAGTTTCTTATAGAAGAAATTTTCTTCTCCTATAGGAAACCTTGGAGAAGGAAAGCCATATTGGTAGCCAAAAATCAGAAAAAATGGTATCACCTTTTCTGACTAACACATTATAAGGCATAAGCTTTCATGAACTATAGTTCACCTTCCCAGCTTGGATTGGATCTAAGGATTGGAGAGAAATTCATAACTCCTGGACATATATGTGGATTGCAGATTTCAGAATTGAATTGATCACCATCTTCCATAATGAACTTGGAAAACTCACTCATTTTGACTACATTATTTTATGTTTTGGTTAGATACTCACTGCCTATACAGCTAGAAAGAATGGCTTCTGCCACAAGTATTATAATTGTGTCAAAAGTGCCCTTGGCTAATATTATTTCATCCATCTGTGTTTTGGCCCTAATAGAATGGTAAGAAGGAAAAAAAATGCCCCCAGGTTCTCTGTAATTGCTGAATAAATGTCTGTTCCTGGTCCATGTTAATTTCCTATATGTTCATTCAAATATGATCCACCTATTTTCTTCTTTAATCTGCAATTAAAAAAAAAAAATCCACACAAAATATCTAGACTAATACTACATAAAATCAGCTACCCAAGGAAAGATACAGAGATATGTGTTCATAGCCCATCAAGTAGATGTAAATGTATGACGACGTAGAAAGATTGTAACAATTGGATATCATAAGGGAGGTGCCAGGGAAAGTATGTTTCATATTACAAGGGTCTTCAGAGAGTCCCATGAACTTCACAATGAGGACATTCTCTCAGCCAACCTTTTCAAGATGATTTGATTAGATGGGTGTAGTTGACTTTGGCAAGGCAGTGCCTGATATAAGCTGGTGCTGCCCTACAAAGGGCTTTATAAGTAATAACCAACATTGTGAATTATGTCTGGAAGCTGATAGGAAAGACAATGCAACAACCTCAAAATCAGTGTTATCTGCAGTGCAGGGATGTCCCATCAGCAGTCTGGTAACTTTCAGTTGCATACCTAGTATATTTGACTAGGTACTTGCTGAATTACATCAGGAGGCCCAGAAGCACTGCTGGATCCTTCTCTGTTGAAGTGCCATGCTGCCAACCATCAAACACCTGACTGGTGTGCCATCAGCAATGACAGGACTCCATACCTGCCACCAAACCTCCAGATAGCCTCCTTGTCATCTTCAACAGCACCCCCATACTGCCTGCACTCAGGGTGGAATGTTCCCACCACCTGCCCTTGGTACACCATGTCTGCTTTGTTCTTGACAAGCCAAAGTATGTTGCATATTCCAAGAACATTGTGATCCAGGAGTAAGTTACTGTTGCCAAAGAACCTTGTCAAAGTAAGGCTGCAAATGGCACACCAAATGAAGCTAGGAAAAGATTCCTCAGTAATGGCCTTCACCTGTTCTTTAAACAGGAGATGTGAGTCCAGGAGGGCCCAGTCCTCAGATTACAATCAATTCCTTTGGGGGAGTGTGATTCTATCCAGAGGAATTACCAGGACCGCCATTTATGGATCACCTAAAAAAGCATTGAGAATCTTCTGGATTCAGTCACTCATTCCAAGTGCTGCTACTGCTGAGGCTTCCAGGGCCCATCATCTGCATTGTGTAGGGCCTCTGCATGAAAAGGGAGCATACATTCATTCATCTACCTAAAGCACTGCAAATCACAGATCAGCCCCAAAGGTTCTTGGAATGGCTGAAAATCAAAATAGGAAAACAACCAGATACCAATATAAAATGTTATAAAGAGAGAGAGAGCTCTCTCTCTCTCTTTATAATATTTTATGTTATGTTATGTTTGGGAGGGAGGGAGGAATGGTAGATGTTAGTATGACTTAAAATTGCAGCTGGTAATATTGCAAAAAAGAGCAGCAAGTGAAAGGATTTCACAAATAGTTTTATTTGTAAATACTATGTAATAAATAGTATTCACCTGGAAACAAAAAATGTAGTGAGTCTCTCTGAAGACAGCTATTTAAAAACAAACAAACAAGGAAGGTCTGGACACTACCTCCTTCCCCTCTATTCCAGGTCAATTCCAATGTTTAAAATTCCTATCCCCTAATCTCAGTATTGAACTAAGCCATGTATCTTACAATATCATGGTTTCCCACTATCTTTAGTGAGGATCTCAATGTCTCTTTTTATACAGCTGAGGCATGTATTTCTAACTGGAAGATGTAGTCAGTCTCTGTTGACAAAACACTTGACCAGTTTGTTAATCAATAGATTAACACCTCACTGATATCTTGTCACTGTCTCATGGTTCTCAACAAATCACAAAGATTGCCTTACTTTCTACAAGCCTGGCTTCAAAGTGGAAGCCAATAAAACCTGCTATCTGTCAATCTTGGAAGGTTAGACAGTTGGCAAACAACATGCTATCATTATTGGCAAACCCATTATTTTCTTGCTGTATTGAGTGGATCAGCTGTAAGCCAGTTTTTTTCCCCCCTTCCCCTTTCCCCCTTAAATAAGAGCAACTCAATATCCATTTTTGTATTTGTGCATTTCTTTCTTTTTTTAATCTATTAAAAAAACCAGTCACACAATGTCCTATACCCTTATTTGTTGAGCAACCCATACGTGGTCTGGCTTGCTGATAATGTGGATCTACAAACATAATGGCTCAATTCACGTGCCATGCAGGTAAGCTACAATTAAATCATCCACATTATAATTTTGCATAATGTATAAAGACATCCAGTAAGGTTCCTTGTAATCCTATTCTAGCTCTCCCACAAGGTCTAAAATGCAGGAGGGGACTTGGTGCTTGAACAATTATTGCTACAACATTTTTGAAATATCTCTACAATATTTCTAATATTTTGTCTCCTGCCATCCCTCAATGAGTTTTGTTCTTCACAACAGCAGAAGAGGAGGCAGTGGGGATGATGCTGGGGACAGAATTCTGCATTTTTATTTAATATTACTTTCAAAAACACGATCCTACAATGTTTCATGAAGATGACACAGCCGACTGATGCATAACAGATAACTTAGGTTACATGCTATTTCAAATTTGTTAGAGCTTTCCTTAGACATATGTTGAAAATTAAGCAGCTTGAAAGTTAATTCAGTTCTCCTTAAAATTCAGAACACTGTGCCATTACAAGAGATGGTTCATACACCTACCGAGGTTCTTTTTCATATAGTTTAGCAGTGATATGTACTCTTCACAACTACAGAAGTAACCTATTACCAAGTGTTGTGTGCTGAGATCTGATTTGCATAAACCTCAAAATGGAGAGCAGAACATGTGTAAATGAATCATATAGAATGCCAGAGGAATTCTATGCATTGTAAATGCCATGAAGTAACATATACAGTATGTGTCCTTGGACTATTGCCAATGCAGTGTTTGACAAACATCAACAGCCAGAAAAATAAGAATGCTGAGTCCCTTAAGGGACATACTAAATAGCTAATAAATGGATTCAGCTTGGTGAATCACAACTTGTGAATGTGTGCTTCATTCATTCATTCGTTCATTCATTCATTTCTCATATTTATATAGCCACCCATCTCACAAAATGTGACTGTTTGTGGCATACAATAAAAATCTTCATCAACATTAAAACATTCCATATTTTTTAAAAAAAATCAATATTATAAAAAAAAAAGACTAGAAGAGAGCATTACAGACGCTCAGCGTCAATGTTACAGACAATGTAGCTATCTCAATAATTCTCCATTTCCTTGAGATCCCCAGTCCTGTTGACATAACTATGTTTTGAGGGATTTCCAGAAGGTTACCAATGATAGGGGCAATTTCACCACAGGGGGAATGATATTCCACAGGGCAGGCACCATGGCAGAAAAGACCCATCTCCTGGGTCCTGCCAGATGTAACTTGTTAACAGATGGGACCCATAACATAGCTCTCCTGCTGGACGTGATGGGACAGACAGACATAACAGGGCAGCCATAATCAGGAATATGAAACTTGCATTATTGACATTTGTATAATCAGTTTCTACTGTATTTTCAGTTCAATTATCAGGTTAGAGGTAAAAAAAAATATTATTATTTATCACATACAAGAAAAAATAAACAAGTGAGATTCTCATATATCGCTTTGTAAATACAGTCTGTCTCTGTGTGTCTGGGTGCACATGAATGCATGCAAAAAGTTGGTCTTACTTTTTAATCAACTATTGATTAGGAAGAAGGTGACATGCAGAGGTGGAGAAATTATAATTGCAAGGTTAGTCAATGCACATACCAAGAAGAAAGAGGAGCCAGAGTCCAAGAACAAGGAAATTAGCACTCATATATGACTGGCCTCTTCTAGACTAAAACCAGTTCAATTTAGGCAGATACATGGTTGGACATTTATCAAAAAACAAATATATCACTGTAATTCTTTGTAATGAATGTAAGCCACCAGTAGCAGTACAGTTTTCTTTGCAGTGATGTAATATCTTCTGAAAAAGAATTCTCACCATTTTTAGAAATCTTAAATGGTTAATTTCTTTATCAAATTTGTTCAGTATTTTACATGACCACATAACGCTCAACTTAATATCATTAAAGAGCTGAATATCAAAACTGGAATGTGTTAAGTAAATTGATAATATTGTTATTGAGTTGATGGTCATCACACTGAAGGTCACAGATGCACACATACAGTTGTAGTTCTAATGAAATAGGATTCTGAGAAGTCAATGCAAGAAGGAAGAACTCAGAAAGAATAGAAACAGGAGTCAGTTATGGAGTAAAGCCAACCATTAACCAAAGCAGATCAATGTTTATTAAGAAATTTGTATTTATTTTCTTGTTCAGAATAAGCCAAGTTACAGCTATTCTTCCTCTTCCCCACAACTTCAACCCGTCCCACCCAATCACACAGGGAGGGCATGCTCTGGACCCCCTCGGCAAAAGAGCTCCAACTAGCGGGGTCCAGAAGGTGGGCCTTCTCTGCTGTAGCCCCTGCCCTTTGGAATATCTTGCCCTCAGAGGTGAGATTGGTCCCCTCACTCCTGGCCTTTCGGAGGGATCTGAAGACCTGGCTCTGCCATCTGGCCTGGGGTGGGGAGGGAAGTCATCAACTGTGGGGTTGGCTAGCCCCTTAGAGATTTGATGTTGCTGCCCTGAACCATCGGCCTCCTGGACTTTTTCCTTCATCTTTTGTAACTGTGTGTAAAGGCTTTTAATTGTATATATATTTATTGTTTTTAATGAGTTGTGAGATGCCCAGAGTCCCCCATTGGGGAGAGATGGGTGGGGATTTAATAAATAAATAAATAAATAAATAAATAAATAAATATTTATTTATTGAAAGTCTCAGACCATTTAAAAGAAAATAAACCAAACAAGGAAAACTGGGTTTAGATCTTCTATGCAGATTAGGGTGGTTGTATCTATGAAAGATGGAGAGAGGCTGAAGTAACTGTAGTGCAATGTTGTGATCCATTCCAGGATACAAGTCATATTTTATAAGACATTGATTTTAAGAAATAAGTCGGGTCAGAAGAAAGAAGAGGCCAGGAGCTAGCAATACGAAAAAAGTATAACCCAAGGCAGAAAGGTCTCAGTGTCCTTTAATAATACTTAGTTGCAGTACCTTTCTGCCTTTGGCATCTTTCTTTGATAATCTTCAATAGACATAACACTAAACTCCCCCCCCCCCTATTTTCAATGAGCTCCTGAAGCACTTTTTAACTTAACAAATGAGCTCATGGATTTTGCAAACTAAGTTTGCTGCTATAACCAATCTCTGCTATAGAAAATTCCTCATGGCAGAATTAAAGTGCATTTCTTCCAAACTGTCCCCAACTGAAATAAAGCCAATTTAAGAGAGTCCGCTCTGAATTCAGCTGTGTGGCAACAGCCACAATGTTGGGCAGCTGCTTTGTCTGAGCATCAGGTTACCACTGTTCCTGACTGGTGGGTTACCTTGCCTGCACATTCCTCCCGCCCACCCTGGAAAAGCAAGCACCAATCACTTCCCCCCACTTGGGCAGGTCTTGGCCTGTCACTGATCATTTATTTCAGCATCCTACCTATCACCTACCTGTCTGCCCTGTCACTAGAGCCCGTCCTGAATGCTTTTATTTCCCTCAGAAGTGCTTAAAAGCTTTTAAAAATCCCATTCTCTGTGTTGCAGTGGAATTCTCTGGGTCTGGGAATGGGATTAGCTGTTTGTAAAATACTGCAGGGCCAGAACATCTGTAAAATTCTGCCTTAACAAGCAAACTGGTAGCAATGTTCCTGGCATCAAGAGGCAGTGAGAAAAAGGATCAAAGAAGCCTTACCTTAACATTTGTATTAAGAAATTAGGTGTTAAAGTACACATATCCAATTAGCAATGTTCTCTAACCTAACCCCCTTTCCTTTCAATAAATCTGACTAATGGCACTCCATGGAAATCTAGCTGTCTTAGCTATTAGGTGTTTTGAAGATGTGACACTGCCCCCCCACCCATTCCATTCCCCAAGGTCTCACCATTGGAATTTG
This sequence comes from Python bivittatus, assembly GCF_059951505.1. Classification (NCBI taxonomy): domain Eukaryota; kingdom Metazoa; phylum Chordata; class Lepidosauria; order Squamata; family Pythonidae; genus Python; species Python bivittatus. The sequence continues at coordinate 5,294,331 of NW_028277044.1, read as the reverse complement.
AAATGGCTGTCATTTTCAGTAACTGGCTGTCTCTCTGTTGCTCTGGGCTATTTGATGTTATGAGATTGACTTTCTATTGTTTCCTCTGCTTCTTTAGCCTTCTCCCTATGCCTAGAAAGCAAGAAGTTCTTAAGTTCTATGTTTCTGCCCTTTGTCTCCCTCACTTGGGCTAGAAGGGGAAACTGGAAGAACTTCTGTCAATGTCATCCAGTTAAAACAAACAAAATAACAAAAACAAATGATGATGATGATGATGATGATGATGATGATTGGTCGCACACCCAGCCAGATATTTAGACTGGATTTGGCATTTCTATCCACATATTGAGTCCTTCCCAAGGACCTGGGATAGGCAGATATTGTTTGATGATGTTAAAGGTATTATTATTATTATTATTATTATTATTATTATTATTATTATTATTATTAATAATAATAATAATAATAATAATAAAAAATAATAAAAAGAAAAAACAAAACAAACAAAACCTAAAAAAGCCCTCCAGCCTTTTACAGATGCATGGATGACCACTGAAAGAAAGGAGGGGTATTGGTAGAGAAGAACCAGAGATTCACCACTAGTGAAATGGGTGGGGTGGAGGCTGGGGAAGGCAGAAGTCCACCATTCTGAAGCTAACCCTTCACATCATGACAGACAACCTGGAAAAAAAAGGTCATATAGTGTAACTATCAGGGACCAGAGGGGAGAGGTTGTTCCCACTACAGTGCACCCCAACCAATCTGAATGGAAGCATTGCATACAGAGGAACAAAACATGGCAAATACACTGCTTGGCGTGACTTATGCCAGCAAAAGTCAGAAAACACTACTTTTGATGCAGAGCAATAAGAGTCAGGCAGAGCTTCATAATGGTTGGGAATAGGCTGAAGATAATGTTTTTCACTCATAACCTTGAAAAACAGTTAGTGGGCCATCTAGTTCCTGGAAGAGGGTTTGAACCCCATAAAAGGAGTTGTCTATGTATGAGCCCCAATATACAGTAGGACAAATCTGGCCGTGTAACTGGCTCCTGATGACTAACATAAGCAAAAAATATCATATAGGAAATATATTTTATAACAGTAGAGAATCCATCCCCAAGGGGGTGGTGGAAGTCATGTAAAATCTCATATATGGGGACGTGACATAATGTAACATCTGTATCTTTCTGCTCTGAGAATTTAAGAGGTGCCACCATCCTTATGATGTAGCAAGCAGGATCAGCCCTCTTCTATTGCCAGTCTTATATGAATCAATATAGTTATGAAGTGCTTGATTCCGCTCCCTTCACCCCATATACTTTCTAAGTATATGGGGTTTTTTTTTAAGTGCTTTAATGCATATGCAATAAAAAGATAGGCTATTTTTGAAAATAACTAAATTCAGAGTTTGTTCCACCAGACCCAGGACCTAGAATTAAAATTAAACTTCACATCTTGAATTACTCATTTGTGAGCGAATGAATATTAACATAACCTATTTACATTTACATGAGATATTCCTTTCTTGACTATATAAAGAGCAGCATGACATGCTCTATATCTGCAAATCTGGATCTTGCAATTTAATTTACTTAAACAGTAATCTTTTATTTCTTCCTGCATCATAAGGTTTTATCTTTACAGCATTACTATACTTTGTGCTTAATTTAAATGCACACAGGATCTGCTTATCTCTAGAAAGAGGAGCAGTACAATGTTCTCTGGTCTATAAGAATTAATTGAGAGAGAGAGAGACAGCGAGAGAGAGAGAGCGCCTACAAACCAGCAAGGGTTTTTATTTATGTGTGTTTAATGACATGCTTGGTGTTTAATGGCTTTACCATTCTAAACAATGGAGCACTGATGGTTGGGTTCCAAGGAATGGTTTCTGTTTTTGTTTTTTTTAGTGATACCTCAATGGGTTCGAGTGCTGCAGCCTCAGGAAAACTGGTAAAGAAACACCAGAATTTCCCTTTAGTAGAAGTGTGTCAAATCCATCTACTTTCAAAGGCATAAACCACAAGTCTGGAAACAGTTTTATCCCAGGTTAGTTGGTTAATGCAGCTCATGAAAATCATCATCATCATCACCATCATCTCATGATGAGACAACCTGGAAGGCCACAAGTTTTTCTGATCTGGCATCATACCCGGGCTGCAATATATCACACAATTACTTTTCTGTGCCAAAAAGACCTTGATGTTATTGAACAGCATAATAGATTTTCATAACTCCATGGAATAGGAGGGTGTTCCCCTGACCCCAAGATACACTAATACAATGCTGGTTGTTCTTGAAAACCATTTTTATGCCATTTTCCAGTGGTTTGTTCAGAAGCTTTTAACATGGCAGCAATGGGTGGTATTAAAAATTACAGAATGGGTGCCAGTTCTGTTTAAAAAATGGCTATATTACCTTGAGACTAACTATTCCACTGTGAGTTTATATTAAATAGTCAAGATAATAAAACTCCAGTTTTGTTTTGTTTTTTTAGTGACACACATAGACACACAAAATCTGGTAAGTGCCAGGAGTCTTCTCCCTGGAAGCATTCCGTGTTATCAGGAAATACTTCCTCAAGTGCTATATAGCCTATAATTTCCAGGCTCCCATTCTTTCTAGAGATGGAGATCTGTGGCCCTTCAAATATTTCTGAACTATAGTTTCCAAGAACCCAAGTTCCTACTCAAGTTCCTGTCAGCTCAGACAATGAACTCCTGCAGCATACCTGTGTTTGCAGTTCATTTTGTAAGATTAATGAAGGGAGATAGGTAGATAGATAATAGATAGATCATACAGCAGGAGTCTATAGGGGTGTGTGTGTGTGTGTGTGTGTATGCCTGTGAAATAAATATACTGCAACACTCTGTGTAGTTTAAATCCAGAAGTACCATTCCGATGAAGAGGACAACATTTTTCTCTGTAGAGTGTTACTTCACATTGCACTTTCAATCAGGGCTGTGTTTCAGCTCTCTCCCTATATCATGGAGAAGCATAACTTAGATCCTTTTACTTGTGTTAAAACAGCTTAAACTGCCCAGAGATGATTTGAATAGGTTGGCCCTGTTAATCAATTAATTAATTAATACATAAATAAATTCAATCCATCTCCACCCAACCACATAAAAATATGTGATTCCCCACATAGAGTTGCCAAAATTGCAACTTTTAACTTTTCCACTGTTGATGATGCCGATTCATTTGTGCAGAATCAGCAACCTTGTTATATCTCCAACTAAGTACAATTTTATTGTAAAACCACATTTCCTGGAGGTACATAGGTTCCAAGTGTACCTAATAAGCTGCTTCAATTAAGTAGAAGTGTGCAAATAATAAAACCTTAAAATAACAAAGATAACAAGATAAGATAATTAAGCATAAAATGTCCCTGTCATAAAAGTAATAGTTTAGCAATGAGTTATTAGTAGGTTAGCCCTGGGGTTTTAAATGAGTCACTGTGATGTCTTAATTCTACTCTGGTCCAGGCAAGAAAACTGTGTGCAAATGAACAGACACTCTGATCTAAATCAGGCCTATATGACTCACCAACCTATACTGTAGAATATCCATCAGATGAGACTGAACAAGATGGCTTTGTCCTCTGCTCCTGCTTTTGTTTGTGTAGGACAACTGAAAGGCATGAACTTTTTAGAAATCAGTGCAATGTAGTGAATAGGTTAAAAGGAGCTGCACTGAATAAATAAAGAAGAAAATGTTAGAAGCTTTGCAAAACACCAGCTACAAAGGATCAATTTGATTGTAGGGCAATTTATTGAATCATCCTTCAAAATGAATAGCGTTGGTTAATCAAATCAGATGATAACTTCAGAGATTCAGCAATGATATTTAGAGACCTAGACTTTTTGGTTTTGCACACTATCAAGTATTATTTTGAAGGGAGATAAAAACAATGCAGTTTTCTGTCAAAAAAGGAGGAAGAAATGGAGAAAATATGAAGAACAGCCATAAGCTAATTAACAAAATGTGATCAGAGCTATTGCCATTAGAAGGAATTACATCAATCACTGTCAGGTAAACATGGAGTAGACAATGAAATTCAAAAATAACAGAAGCAACAAAGTGTATTAATCTTACAACACATGGACAGACTCAACCACAGCTTCAACTGAGAAACTGTGAGCATCCTAGACCAAACCAAATTCAAAAACACTAGAGAATTCTTGGAAACTTAGCGTACAGACAAATCAGCCATCAATAGACATATACAAATAAACCATATTTACACACCATTCAAAGGAGACAACAAAAAGCTAAGAAAGAAAGAAAAAAGCCAGAAAAGATCCCCTCCAGCAGCCAACAACCAGATAAGCAGGGATTAACACCAGATGAACAGTCAAGCAGAAAATAATAAGCTAATGAAGGAACCAACATGGAGAAAACTACATCCCCACCAACACTGGCAGGGCAAGCTACTGTAAACAGGGAGAAATATGAGATTCCCCACACTCACTAGCACTGATAACATTGCCTAGTTGGGTAGTGAAATGTCTGCAAGCAAACAACCAAACTCAGAGAGCACCAAGGACTCCATAATGACACCTTAAACCTGCTCACTGCTCCTCCTTATCACACACCTGGAATCTCCATACAGCTATAACAATATTGTAAGGGGCATGATTGGTGGTTCCCTCAACTGAACTCAACTCAATACACTCTCTCTCTCTCTCTCTCTATATATATATATATATACATACACACACATATATACATACATAAATGCATACATACTCTCATACTATATATATGAGAGCCAGTATGGTCTAATGGTTAAGGCACCAGGCTAGAAATCAGGAAACTGTGAGTTCCACTCCTGCCTTAAGCATGAAAGCCAGCTGGGTGACTTTGGGCCAATCTCTCTCTCTCAGCCCAACTCAACTCAGAGTTGTTGCGGGGAAAGTAGGAGGAGGAAGAAGTATTAGGGATTTTTGCCACACACACACACACACACACACACACAACTAGACAGCCTAAGACCCATTGGGTCATCCTTTGTCAATATTTACTTACCTAAAGAGATAAACAGAATGACCACAGGCGGGCAAAAAAGTAGTGGGAGCGGGAGTGATTTCCAACTTCATCATTGACTTTGCTTGTGGGAAGCTGGCATGTTAGAAATCATGAACACATGACCACAGCTGACCATGGTGGTACGGTGGCACTGCAGTGGCCACAACTTTGCCAATCCAACTGGTCTGAAGATCTGTGAAATTTCAATTCCACGGGAGTCATAGGTTCTGGATTTTGGACGCATTCTTAAGTTAGCCCATTTGAAGTACCTAGCTTCAAAAATTGTTTCCCTTTGATGCATTGTTTCAGCCAATTAAAGGTTACAAACACACAGGAGATTTTTGGTAGTATATAGATTATGGTAAAGGTAAAACCTATGAAGTTATCTGGTTGAAACTTCCTATACAGGGTGTACTATCCCTGCAACTTTAATCTCACTTTGCCCCAAAAATAAAGCAGCTACAGGCATTTTAAAGTTTCCTCATTATAGCTCATGGCTGAATCTTTTACTGAACTGAATTTTAAATTAGTTTGAATCAAGTCTTACCTTCAAATTTCTATCTAGAGCATCTTGGCTGATTCATATGCATCTACTGATGTTTTGTAGCAAATGTTTCTCTGAGTTACCTCAGGGTTCCATAACGAAAAAGACTTCTAAATCCAGATGGAATCTTTGCATTAAAGCTGCCACATTTGGAAAAAAAATTTCCTAGAAAGAAATAATGTCTAGTTATCCCCTGCCTGGGGAACAGAAAACATAACCAGGTGGAAGCACTGGATAGCTCAAAATGCTTTTGCTGCCTGACAGACAAAAGAAGATGAAACAAACTTTGTCTAAAAAGTAGAGACATTGTTTCAGAGAGTCTGCAAGACCTTTGAACAGTACAAGTCAGGTCTACCCAACTTCACCAGGCAGCCTTCAAGGGACTCAGTAAACCTCCAGGTTTTATGCCTAAGTGGAATGGCAATAATGAGATACACACATTACTTAAAAAGGTGCTGGCTAATTGTTTGTTTAAAAAGTCATAAGCATTTCACCTGCTGCAGTTCAAGCATCAAAGTATTTGAGCAAGCAAAATTATTAAAAACCAAGATCATAGGTAGGTGCATTTGAAATGTTTTGGCCCAACCTATCACAGCTGCTGAACACATTCTACTTCTTAAGGCTTTTGAGAATCATAGGCAATAATGATTATTGTTGCTGTTACTGTTGGTCGCACAGTCAGCCAGATATTTAGACTGGGTTTGACATTTTTATCCCCCATCGAGTCCTTCTCAAGGATAGGCAGATGTTGCTGTTTGATGGTGTTAAAGGTATTGTTGCAGGATATAAGTTGTTCCAAGTAAAGCTCCCTTTTGAAATTGACTGGTGGTCATTTTGTCAATGCTGATGGTCTTCAAGTGGTGCTCCAGATGTTTTGGGATTGCACCTAAGGCACCTATAACTATTGGTACTATCTTTGCATCATTATCATCATCATTTAAACTTGCATGCTGCCCAATTCTCAATGACTCTGAGCATAACTAGATGGCATAAAATTGCATACACCTGAACTAATTTATCGCTGCTGTGGATCTGATATGCACAGGCCAGAGTTGACTGCATTAGATCCCAAGTAGTTCTTTTTTGTTATGATGAAAGACCAAAAATTATTCAGAATTTGGGCAAATACAAATTTATATGCCAAAACCAATAAAGGATGAACATTTCAGAGGCACCAATAACACTCTTATAGAACTTGTTCATGTCATAATATCCTTGAGACTTAGTGAAGGGGAGAAAATGATTTGATTTTCTTACTTGCATAAATGCAGTTAAACATGTTCTCGGCAATACTGAATAGCTTATAGCTTAGAGTGGGATTTAAGCAATCTATCTGTCCACAAGTCTGTAGCTTAAGAATACAACTGGGGCAAACTAAGCATGCGAACAGATACCACTGATTGCAAGGCAGATTCTATCAGAGATTATCAAAATGGTTTAAGAGATTAGAGGGCTAGTGTCAATCCCTTCTAGCATTGATCTCCTCCATCTACAGTAAGTTGATTTCCCATGGACTGCTAGGTAAGTGTGAAAGTTTGACACGTCCTAAATCAGGACCTATGATGAAATAACAACAAATGTATGCACTTGTGACTTGACAATATACATACATTCCGATGTGTATCTAATAGACTATTTATATTTGGCACTGGGGAGAAAATTCTGTAAGCGGATCATAGGCATGACAAAACTGCTACACTCATGAACTTAAATTATTTTCTATCTAGTATTTTTTTTCATCAAAGATCCCCAATTTATTTGTTTGTTTGTTTTTATGTTTCTGTCCCAACTTTGTAGCTCAGTGTTGCTGAAAGAGAAAATAAAGCAAAATCCACACCATCAGAAGTTCAAGTTGAGATTGGAATTGATCTTCCATAGTATTAACAGAACAGGGATAAAAGATCATCCTTTCCACTTGGAGCACTCAGAAACAGAAAATGGATGGAGCAGAGACTAAATTTAGTATGTAGGCTCTGAGGAGAAAGATAAAAGTCCCTTTTGGTTTGGTTTTTATTTCTATTGCCTTTCTACAGCATGTCACTGTTCTGTAAATGAACTCAGACCAGTTCAGAACAGGGTTTCTAACTCAAATAATTCTTAGTGCCACATTTATTAACCTAAAAACCAGAAAACTAAAGCCTTTTCATAGACTGATACATAGGTCTCAAGGAGCAGCAAAGTCATTGGCTCTATGGAAGAGACTCCTGGTAATGCAGGAATCCTGAAACTCCAAGCCACCCTATGTGAGTGCTGTAAGATTTGCCCCGTTCGACAAGAGAAACTCCCGTGACACGTGTGGTTCACAAAAGAGGTTTACTCATGCGTAATGTAACAGTTACAAACAAAGCCAGGACTGGCTTGGCACATTTACTTTACTCCTTTATAGTTGTCTCAATCCCCCCACGGGCTGGGCCCCGTTGCTAGGTTACATATTACAAATTAGATTGCAGATTGCCCCCTGTAATCCCCCCTTCTACTAGAATGGCAGGTTCAGCCCAGTTCTCTTGTTTCTTTGATTGTTGCCTATGGCTGGTCCTGATGCCTTCCTTGGGGCTTCTGTCGCGCGCCCAGCCGGGAGCATCCCCTCGCGCGCTGATCTCTTCCTCTTCCTCCGCGGCTCTCTCCTTTGTCTATAGCGCCCGCGGCCCTCTGGCTTAACACAACGCATCCGCTCCAGATTAGTGAAGGGGCGCCAGGGGGCCCATTCATTAGCTTGCGGTTTCGCATTTCCTCTTTCTGCGCTGGCGCTCGAGCGGTGAAATTGACTAAAGCGCGGCTGGGCAAGTTCCTAGGCGTGCAGTGCCAGCTGAACCTGACAAGTGCCTCCTCACCTCCTAGGGTACCCCGGAAAGGCAAGGGAGCAAGGCTATCACAGTCAAGGTCAGAATCATGACCTGCTTCCATCACCAGTGATGAAGCTCCTATTTGCTACAGCTTTCAAGAGCCCAGAAAGATGGTGTTGAGGTAGCATCTACCCAGAGCCATTCACTGAATGAGATAGGTGGTAACCTTTTTTGAAATATGAATAAATATAAATCTATTGTTAAGAGCTCCATCTAAAGCCAATTTTTAATTAGCTGTTTTTGTTTTTGTTTTTGTTTTTGTTTTTGTTTTTGTTTTTGTTTTGTTTTGTTTTGTTTTATTTTTTATTTTATTTTATTTTATTTTATTTTATTTCATTTTCATTTTCATTTTCATTTTCATTTTCATTTTCATTTTCATTTTCATTTTCATTTTCATTTTCATTTTTATTTTTATTTTTATTCTTGTTCTGCTGGAGTTTTGGCTATACTGTGAGATAAGATCAAGGAGAAGGAGAAGGAGAAGGAGAAGGAGAAGGAGAAGGAGAAGGAGAAGGAGAAGATCCTTAAGAACTGTATTTTTACTATTTTTACAGTGGAGAAAAGGAAGAAGAGCAGTGCTCACATTCTGCTTCCCAGACTTCACTCAAGCCTACCAAACAGCTCAAAGTTGACAGGTATCTAAAAAGCAAACAGATACTTGTCATAAGTAACCAACCCCCCCTTACTTGTCCTGATAGTCTGTCTAATAGACATGACTCCCTTGAATGGGATCTACAGGTGGAGTTAGAGAGCTCCCAACTTTTAGATCTTTCTGTTTCTATGTCTGAGGAAGGTCCCCCTTTGCAGATTTCAGCCGTTTGTCTAGCCGCTGCAAGGCTTATACAACAAGGGGATGAGGACTTAAAAAACAAAAATGTTACTGATTTTATAACCAGAGAATGCCTAATGACAGCACAAACAGTATTGCCAATTTCTGAGCTTCAGTTAACAATAAAGTGGACACTCTAAAAGAGACCTTTATTAAGCTTACACACAGATATCCAAATTCTACTGCTGAGACAGTCAGAACAACCACATCCGGTGACAACTGTGTCTCCTAAGCAATTAACAGTGGTTGAAAGGCAGATCCTACTTTGGAACTTAAAAAGAAAGTGAGGAATGAATTAAGAGACATAAACCTATATCCTGAGGAGCGTGGGAGGCAAACACCACTCTCCCAGGAAGTATTGGATGAAAGACAAATAAATCATTACCGTCACAGCCAAATCAGATCAGTCTACAAATCCAAAATAACAGAGTGAATAGAGGAAAATGGGGATCCAGAAGTCTCTCTGTCAGCTTCTGCACTGTGAAAAACAATTGATTTGCAGAAGGTTGAATGGCTTCCATCCAGGAGAGGCTTCAAATGAATCCTCCTAACATTTAAACACTCTACTATTGCCAGCATGTTGTTTAAAAGCAAGCCTTTTCTGTACAAATTTGAGATCTTCCCATTATGTGTGTTTCACACAGAGGGAGTTAGCTCATTAATAACTCATTTTGGCAATAAGAGTGTTGTTACCTTAAAGTTTAATTGTAGCAACATAAAAGTAGGTAACTCCAAGGACATTCTATCGCCACTGCCCTTGAGAAGAGACAGTCTGAGTAAACAGTCTGTATCTCTTATAGCAAGTCAGTCTACTGAAAACCCTTAGAGACAAACCTGAGATTAACTCTTTCAGTACCTTGCCAGACACTGAACAAGTGGGTGTTATAAAAAGGCTAGACGATCTGAGGGAATTAATAGCAATAACACATAAAGCTGCTAAACTTTTAATGGAGCTGGTCACCCCAACTGCCCAAGAAAATAGTACTTATCTTGAGAAACCTTCTGCTGGTTCACCTCCTATTTTAATTCACAATATAGACACACAAAAGAACAACAAAGAGTCATTGGGAGTAGTTTCTACCATACCATACTCCCCCTGCTTCCCGATAAAAAACTACACTGCCCAGAAAACATAAGGAATGGAATCATAACTGAGGCCGATAGTCAAGAGGAAGCAAGAGACAGCCCAAACCTTTGTGAGTTACTGGCTGAGGCTGGCTGTGGAGTGGGACAAAGTTACAAGGAGGACATCTTTAGCTCAATGCTTCTAAAAATAGACTCAAGTTCCAAATCATTGGTTAGGGCTACAGCTCATGAAGCACTGCAAAATGGGTTAAGGAGAGAACTTAAGACAGGAAAATCATATTGCCTAGGGGTAAACCATCCCTTCTGGACGTTGATACTATTCTGAGCTGCCGACCTGCAGAAGCCCCCCCACCCAAAATGCCGCTTACCTCAAAACCTCAGAATTCATACATCAGCAAGGCAGTGACGAAGGTAGAACATTTCGAACCAATATATCTTTTTCAACACTGAAGGGATTTTGGACAACATCAGTCCTGCTGAATGACTGAAAGACTCATGTTCTTTAGCCCCAAATTCCAATATTTTTCCAATCATCCTCACTGATATTAAGAACAAAGGTTCTATCCAGTTACCGACATGGAATATTGTTGGTTGGAAGAACAGAGCAACAGATAGGGACCTGGTAGAGGTCCTCTCTGACTTTCTTCATAGCATTCCAGAGATATGGCTGACCACAGATAATGTACCTTGACTCCCATATTAAAAGTATTTAGGGCAAAAAGAGTCCCAATGCTGATCTATGGCATGGAACTGTGGGGCCTTACAAAAGCTACCTCACTTGAGCAAGTCCAGACCTATTTTTTAAAGAAGCATACTGGGAACTGACAAGAACGTCAGCCCCTGTGGTCAGAGCAGAAACAGGTATCCACTCCATACATAGCCACTCAAAAATCAAAGTTTTTACCCATTGGCAGAGGATCCATTCAATGGACCCTGATAGGCTACCCAAAATATGTTTTGCCGAACAAATAAGTATAGCTCAGCCCACTCCTGGGTAGCTGACTTACCAAAGTTAATTTAAAGCATGAGCTTTCCACCCAATATTTACTCTCAACCGCCTCCCAAGCAAATGATTTATTTTTTTTTAAACAGAGTTCTAGTTATCAGTGCTCAAAGAGGCATGGAGTTATTGGCAATGCATACATACATACATACACACATACATACATACAGTGGGGCAAAAAAGTATTTAGTCAGCCACCAATTGTGCAAGTTCTCCCACTTAAAAAGATGAGAGAGGCCTATAATTTCCATCATAGGTATACCTCAACTATGAGAGACAAAATGGGGAAAAAAATTCAGAAAATCACATTGTCTGATTTTTAAAGAATTTATTTGCAAATCATGGTGGAAAATAAGTATTTGGTCACCTACAAACAAGCAAGATGTCTGGCTCTCACAGACCTGTAACTACTTCTTTAAGAGGCTCCTCTGTCCTCCACCCGTTACCTGTAGTAATGGCACCTGTTTGACCTTGTTATCAGTATAAAAGACACCTGTCCACAACCTCAAACAGTCACACTCCAAACTCCACTGTGGCCAAGACCAAAGAGCTGTTGAAGGACACCAGAAACAAAATTGTAGACCTGCACCAGCCTGGGAAGACTGAATCTGCAATAGGCAAGCAGCTTGGTGTGAAGAAATCAACTGTGGGAGCAATAATTAGAAAATGGAAGATGTACAAGACCACTGATAATCTCCCTCGATCTGGGGCTCCATGCAAGATCTCACCCTGTGGAGTCAAAATGATCACAAGAATGGTGAGCAAACATCTCAGAACCACATAGGGGGACCTAGTGAATGACCTGCAGAGAGCTGGGACCAAAGTAACAAAGGCTACCATCAGTAACACACTATGCTGCCAGGGACTCAAATCCTGCAGTGCCAGACATGTCCCCCTGCTTAAGCCAGTACATGTCCAGGCCCATCTGAAGTTTGCTAGAGAGCATTTGGATGATCCAGAAGAGGATTGGGAGAATGTCATATGGTCAGATGAAACCAAAGTAGAACGTTTTGGTCTAAACTCAACTTGTTGTGTTTGGAGGAGAGAGAATGCTGTTGCATCCAAAGAACACCATACCTCCTGTGAAGCATGGGGGTGGAAACATCATGCCTTGGGGCTGTTTTTCTGCAAAGGGACCAGGACGACTGATCCGTGTAAAGGAAAGAATGAATGGGGCCATGTATCGTGAGATTTTGAGTGAACACCTCCTTCCATCAGCAAGGGCATTGAAGATGAAAAGTGGCTGGGTCTTTCAGCATGACAATGATCCCAAACACACCGCCCGGGCAATGAAGGAGTGGCTTCGTAAGAAGCATTTCAAGGTCCTGGAGTGGCCTAGCCAGTCTCCAGATCTCAACCCCATGGAAAACCTTTGGAGGGAGTTGAAAGTCCGTGTTGCCCAGCGACAGCCCCAAAATATCACTGCTCTAGAGGAGATCTGCATGGAAGAATGGGCCAAAATACCAGCAACAGTGTGTGAAAACCTTGTGAAGACTTACAGAAAACGTTTGACCTCTGTCATTGCCAACAAAGGATATATAACGAAGTATTGAGATGAACTTTTGATATTGACCAAATACTTATTTTCCACCATGATTTGCAAATAAATTCTTTAAAAATCAGACAATGTGATTTTCTGGATTTTTCCCCCCATTTTGTCTCTCATAGTTGAGGTATACCTATGATGAAAATTACAGGCCTCTCTCATCTTTTTAAGTGGGAGAACTTGCACAATTGGTGGCTGACTAAATACTTTTTGCCCCACTGTACATATTTAAATTGGTTGACTAAGAACAAAACCACTTTCCAAACTGAAAAATACCTGTCAATGAGTTTGATGCAATTCCTAAGAAGAACTTATTCTAGAGCAGGATTTGAATTGTTGGTTTCCATGGCCAAATATGGGTGCTTCCATAACTTGCTACATCATGAGAGGACATGTTTACGCGGTGCCCTATCAAAGATATTGTTCATGTTTTGTTGATTGTCAACTGTATGTCCCTTTTAGGCTTAGATATTTAAAATCCCTTCTTGAAAGAACAGGTTCCACTGGAACCTGAATTGCAGATTGCTGTTTCCTTCTGGACTGTAGCATATACATTGTTAGCAGGACTGTTAAGTTTATAGACAAGGTAGTTCAACTAAGAACCCATTATATTAAGCAGATCAGGGTATCATGTAAAGCTGATGTATTTATCTGAATGTTGATTCTTTGTATTTAGCACATGTGTAATTTATGATTATATTTTCTTTTACCAATTGTATTCTGAAAATACATCTTGTATTTTAGTTTACTTTTATTTTATTTGATATGGTCATAAGACTAATAAATTAATAAACTAGTATCTACCACAGCTTCAAGCTAAGAAGAAAGTGTGGTTCTAGCACCTTGCCAGGACAGGCTGAGGGGCAGCTGTTCGGGGATAATCAAAGGTAGGATTAGGGCTGCTTTTTCCCACTTACAGTACCTGTTGCCCATCCCTAGCTGTGATGGCCGTTCTGCTTTGGGCCAAGAGTGCAACCTGCCTTGATCTGGACAAAGCTGTTTCTTCTCAGCCAAAAGGAGGATCTGTAGTGCCTGGGAAGATAAGCAAGATACTGCCCTACTGCCAGCAGTCACTCTCCTGTTGTGTGTCTGAATGAGGTGTTTTCTATGGTTCTGGGCCACTGGTGAGCCAGCACTCTTCTCTTCCCTCTTTCTTTGTCAACATCAGCCTGTTCTTTTCAGCCATCAACCATTAATAATAATAATAAAAATAGCCCAAACCCCATCAGAATGACAAGAAAAAAGAGAGACCGACAGACCTTTAATATATTAAAATGGTTTAAAAGCAGCTCCCCAAATATACTTTGACTGGCTTATTTTTCAATTTTATACCTGGCTTTTGAAGTTGTTGCTTATTAGATAAAAGCAGATCATAAAGCTAATCTCTGTACTGTCAGAAGCTTCACATGCTGATTTCTGCAAAGGAAACTGCTGTTAAAAACATAGGAATTAAATCTCTTGTTACTGACGTATTTCAGAAAACAGGCTACATTAGGCTGGAAGGGCTAGACAAGAACTTTATTGTCTGTTTCCAGCATCAGTACAGAAGGAACAAGAAATCCTAACTTTTTCCAGATACAACTAAGTTTGGCATCACCTAGTGATTGAATAATATAACACTGTTCACACACTTCTTCAGTGGAAACCATAAAGCACAATAAAAGGAATCACATTCTTTGATACAAACTGACAAGACCCTAAGAATATACTATAACTGAAAGTGTGTGAGTCTTTCAGTGTTGCCCTGGAAAAAAAGGTGGCTGTCGCATTTTATATCTGTATCTAGCAGTAAACATTTCAAAGATTAGAACAAAAGCAACATCAAAAATCACTGATGACCAAAGCAAGCCAGCAAACAAACAAACAAAAAAAATAATAGAGACCTATGAACTGAGTCACAGAGGACAAATGCAGGGTTAATCCAGGGACAGTTGAAGGATCAAAAGCCAGATAAATTCAGGCCAAAGTTTTCTTGTAGTTCACTTATGTGGCAAAAACAACTGTATAGCTCAACAATAAGTTGAAGGTTCCATTTGTTTGCAGAAAAGGAATGCCTCCCACAGCAATGCCTGTATTCTGAGATGGGAAGCGTCTTTCTTATAGCTGCATTCCCTTCTGTTCAGCCATTGCCTTGACCAAGCATAGCATCCTAGAGACTGCACTTTCACATGGCTTCACTCCTTGGGAAAGCTCTATTCTTCCTCCACTGATTTGTCCACAAGGCTGCTTAGCTGCATGATGTTGCAAGCCCAGTGGTTTCTTTCAGCCTTGATCCTGTCACTTCCTTTCACATGAAGGATCATCTAGGACAGACATTACAACAGCTAATTAAATTACATTAAGGTAAAGGCCAGAAGCTAGTCTGCCAAAGGTGTTTTGTTTTGTGTTTCCAGAATACTCATCTCCATTTCCCCTCCTTTCTGGTTTGTGGTATTTTTCCCTGAACAAACATTAAGCATTTTGTGGCCACAGAGCTTGCTTAGGTTTCATTGAGGTCTTTAAGAATCTCACCTCTAAAATATTGGGAACATTTTCTGTTTTCTTTCTTTCTGTCTCAGAGTAGAAAGGGGAGAAATATATTAAATAATCAACATTGACAATCACTCAACCCTAAGCACTCCCATATAGACTGACATTGTTTCTGTAAGTTTATAAGATTAATTCACAGTCACAATTCAGTTGTTATAAGATTTCTGAAGTCAGACCTAAAAAACAACCCTACATTTGAGAGGTTCATTTGCATCACTGGAAGCCATAGTCAGTGAAATGAGTCTTTTGGCACTTAACATATTTAGAAAGCAACAATAAGTATCACCTTTATTGAAAAGCTTCTGGAAAATAAATGTGGGGTTTATGGTGTGAGTATGTTGGGCACATATTTATGACTTCCATTGGTTTGCTGTGGCAGAGATTATATAGATGATATCTACAAGCTGCTTTAAATTATTAAAATGCAGGATATAATAGTTTTGAGTAATCACCCAACTAACTATGTGACTAATCATATCATTATACTGAGGAACAAAAACAGGAGTGTCAGTTTTCTTAGCAGGGTTGAATTTGACTGAACCTACACAGAACACAACATGTCATGGCTTGAACTGAATTGAAAAAAGGTAGTCCCTGGGTTAAGAACACCCAGTTTATGGATGACCCATAGTTAAGAACAGAGCCTTTTGTAGCAAAATTTGAGTTAAATACACAATGCTTTGAGTTAAGCACACAATCATTTGAGTTAATTAAACAATATTACTTATACAGTATTATACAATAATACCGTTCCAGCATATATACAAATCTGAGTTAAGGACACACCTTGGGAATGGAACTCATTCTTAAACAGGAGACTACCTGTATATATTATTACATCAAAACAGAAGCCCTTTTATTTGATTGTCTCTGATAATTAAAACAGATGACTCGGTTTATATCCCCTATTGTAGATGTCTAACACCTTTTCTTTCTGCAATTTCCATGGAATCATGGAATCACAAGTATTTATATTCTCAGAAATTCTATCCTAGGAAGCTATTCCTAATGTATTTCTAATAGGGAGGCTTTTTTTTTTTTTTTTTGCCAGCACCTCTTTTCCTGAAAGGGAAAAACAACCACAACACCACCACCACCAACAACACCCTATCCTGCAGGATTGAGCACCCCTCTGAAACACAGTGGGAGGTAACACAGGTTCTTATAAATTAAAGAATTTGCTGCCAGGGGTTGCTTTCTTTCTTTATGCCACAGAGACCTTCAGTTACACCTTGGCTTGCCTGCAAATGAAAGAAAAAAAAATCATTCACAGAAAAACAATTCCTGTTTCTTATATACATGAACTTGATGTCATCTTGAATGGGTTGAATGGGAGTTCTCCAGATATATAAAGGGAGTCTGAGTGAAATAACATCAGTTTATTACTTGTTTTAATTGTTTCACATATAAGCTTACATATAATGGGTCAATGTAAAAAAGAAAAAAAAAGGTCATCCCACCCCCCCACCCCCCATTCACCATCTTCAATTACAGTAACCACAACCAAATGTTTCCTATAATTGACAATAAGTCTTTCACATATGTATAAGAATCTTGGGCTATTCTTCTATGACAAATTGCTTCAGCTCAATAAATTTGAGCATCATCTATCATGGACAGCTCATTTCAGGTCCTGCCACAACATTTCTATGGGGTTTAGTTCTGGACTAAGTATTTCCAAAATGCCAATTTGTTTCTTCTTCATCTATTATCCTGTAGACTTGCTTGTACACTTGAGATCATTGTCTTGTTGCCTGGTACCCTTGTGGTTTAAATGATGAGCAGATGGTCTGATATTCTCCTGTAGAATTCTCCAATACAAAAGCAGAACACATGCTTCCTTCGATGATGGCAAGTCATCCAGATGCTGAGGCAACTAAGTATTCCCCAGTCATGACACTACTGTACTACTTCCATGCTTGACACTTGATGCAAGGCTCTTATTGTGGTATATGCAGTGATTGTTTTCTCCCCAAAGTTTCACTTTTGTCTCACCTGCCATAGATAATTCATACATTCCTGGGGAAGGGAAACAGGCACTGTAAGGACCATTGGAACTGTACTGTTGTAGGGTTTAACAACAGAATTTTGAAAGCCATTCAGTTTCCCTCTATCTTCTCTTAAAGCATGCAGAATCAAAGCAGGATTATTTTGAGTCTCTTCTTTATGCTTATCATTTTCCCAGCACTGAGATTTCATTCATTATCTCTTTCATCTTTTAACAGCTTTCACATTCCTTCACTATTTCTGCCTCTCTATAAAAAAAAAAAAGAGAGATCTGCAGATCCCCAGATGATCTTCTGAATGTTCTTTGTGACTTCCTGTACAATTTCATGCTGTATTTTTGGTGTTATTTTGACACCAATTCTTACTTGAAATTATTTCCATTTCAAGGCTGTGAGGGTATCAGGCAACAAGACAGATAACTTTCTGTGCCAAAACCTGTTACATTTCTGTATCATTAGTTTCACCATCAATCAATCAATTAGTTGCTCTTTACCTTTATATATACAATGGAAAAGTCAAGTAACTAAACAACTGTGTCTGTTATCACTGGTTATAGCTGGTTATCACTGAAACCAAGTT
Organism: Python bivittatus; assembly: GCF_059951505.1. Classification (NCBI taxonomy): domain Eukaryota; kingdom Metazoa; phylum Chordata; class Lepidosauria; order Squamata; family Pythonidae; genus Python; species Python bivittatus. The sequence continues at coordinate 5,276,356 of NW_028277044.1, read as the reverse complement.
TAGGTAATAAATGTTTTTCACTTTAAAACAAAGTTAAGGCTGATCAACTCAATGGCTAGATATCCCAGATATCATTAAAGTATTCCCAAAGTTTCACTTTTGTCTCACCTGCCATAGATAATTCATACATTCCTGGGGAAGGGAAACAAGCACTGCAAGGACCAAGACACTGTAACCAAGACTGTAGACAGCACTGATGTAAATAAATATTTGAAGGACCACCTCTCCCCAGTCATGTCTACCCATCCCATCAGGTCAAGCAGGAAGGGCATGTTGCAGGTCTGAATCATGAAGGAATGTCATATGATGGGACCCAGGATGGGAGCCTTTTCTGTCATAAAACACTTCCTCTGGAACATCATTCTCCCTGGGGTCAGATTAACCTCAACCTTGCTGGCCTTCCAGAAAGGTCTGAACACATGATTTTGTCATCTGGCCTGGGGATCCAGTAATATGGATATGGAGCCTGCAAAGTGGCTGTATTGCTAGGCAAATTGAGTGTGCTGCCTCATACATTTTATTAAATGGTTTTTAATGGTTTTAATGGTTTTTGTTGCTATGTGTTTAGTTATTTTGTTGTATTGTTTTTGTGTTTTAAACTTTGTATGCTGCCCAGAGTCACATAAGTGAGATGGCCAGCTATATACTAAATTTTGTTTAGTATGCTAAATAAACAAATAAATAAATCTTGTTCCATTGTCTCACCGCCATTACATCAACCCGTCCTACCTGGTCTGGCAGGAAGGGTATGTTACAAACTCCATCACCTAGAGTTTCCACTGGTAAGGTCCAGGAGGAGAGCCTTTTCTGCCATGGCTCTCACCCTCTGGAATATCTTGGCCCCTGAGGTGAGGTTGGCCTCCACTCTGTTGGTCTTCTGAAAAGCTGTTAAGACCTGACTCTGTCAACTTGCATGGGGACATACAAGTATATTCTGTCACTGTCACATCAGTTCAAAAATTGTGGTATACTATTTCTTAAAATTGCATTTTGATCACTTTTTGCACATCAAATTGACACTATGGGGCAATCCAGATCTTAATATTGATTAAAAAACAAACAAACAAACAAAACTGCTATATGGGGGTACAGGATGAATACTGGGATTTTTACTATAGAACATTGGGTGATAACTATTGAATTATAATCATTTTCTATGTTTAAAAGATAAAAACTTTTTGTCACTTGCTATTTGATAGTATTTAGAATTACAACTTTCATTGACATCTTGATTTGGACCAGCAGCATTTGTAGCTTCAGAGATACCTGATTATTAGAAGTGTTCAGCAAATCCTAGGAGACAAAACAGCCTACAATTAGTCTTTATATATACTTGTTATTAGTCATTCAATTTGACGTACAAATGTCGAAATCTGAATGGAATAAGGAATTGGAGATCCCTTTTGTCTAAACGATGGGAAACTCTCTTAATATCAATATCAAAATATTCAGCAGATGTTAGATTATTAGTATTGAACAAAAAAATAATATTTTAGACTTATTCAACCCCTTTGCAATTGTATAGAAAAGGAATGAGTAAATTAGTACGTTGATAGGAGCATATCACTATTAAAACATTTTTTTTTAATATAATGTGCTAAAGTTACTATATAAGATGCTTATAGATATAGGGTTTAGAGAAAATTACAATGAAATATGACCACACTTCATTGAAATTTGAATTTTTAAAATTGTTATTGTTGTTTTTTTTCTTTCCCTTTTCTTTCTGAATCAACTTTAACTTTTTTCTTTGTTTCCTTTAATTAAATAAAGGCCATAGGAAAAAAAAGTGCTAAATCCTAACAGAACACTGTTCTCTCATAGTCTGTGTAGCAATCCATTCTGTCTGCTGTTCTGCGCTTTCTGATGCCCCTTTCAAATTCCTTCATACCTATCTCACTTCTGAGATGTATTGTTGCATCTTGTACAAGCCTAGCTGTTTCTTCATGTCTCCTATATTCTTTTATGGCTCATAGTCAGTCACCCCTTACTTCTTGTTTGCTTAATTGTGGATTGGTGTCTGCTTTAGCATCCTTGTCCTTCATTTAAGTTTTGGTGTCTTTGTTCTTTATATGGATTTCATTGCTGACTGATGTGTTGTCATTGTTATCCTGGTCTTAACTCTGGAATCTCTCATTAAATTGCACTTTCTCTTTCCGAGAATTCCTTAACCAACTCCATTTGCATCTGAGAAGGAGGTTTGTCCTCCTGCTGTAACAAACACAGGTGATATAGCTCCCAGTAAACTCACAACATTAGCTTTTGTCATTGTTTCACAATTGGATGTACTGCTTACTGTTACACCTTTTCCTTGCATATCATTCTTTTGTCTAAATATTAACTGCTGGAACAGTTCCATCCCAGTTAATACTGTTAGTGACTCCTTTTTTCTATTAGTACCTATATCCTTTCTAAGTTAATTCTAGAAAAAAACTATTGACTGCTGACTTTGCAGAAGTACTGCACCTAACCAGCTTCTATAACATCATAGTGTAAAACCAGTCATTTGTAGTACTTTGAGGTTGGGTTTTGATTGATTAATTAATTATTTGGAAAGTGTCTTTCTGAGGTATTCCTATTCCTAGACTGCATTGTGTTAACAACCTGATTGGCTCACAAGTGTTAGGCAATTGTGAGCAAAAATTGAATAAGGATCACAATGGGTCAATGGTTTTTTTTGATATCCTGTAACCTTGGAATCTCTATGATGGCTGATTTCCTTCCTTCCTTCCTTCCTTCCTTCCTTCCTTCCTTCCTTCCTTCCTTCCTTCCTTCCTTCCTTCCTTCCTTTCCTTTCCTTTCCTTTCCTTTCCTTTCCTTTCCTTTCCTTTCCTTTCCTTTCCTTTCCTTTCCTTTCCTTTCCTTTCCTTTCCTTTCCTTTTTTTTTTTTTAGATTTTCTTTATCCCATCTTTTTAATTTTTATAAATGTCTCAAGGCAGTGAACATACCTAATACTCCTTCCTCCTCCTAGTTTCCCCACAATAACAACCCTGTGAGGTGAGTTGGGCTGAGAGGGAGTGACTGGCCCAATGTCACCCAGATGCCTTTCATGCCTAAGGTGGGAAGAGAACTCACTAACTCCTGGTTTCCAGCCTGATGTCTTAACCACTAGACCAAGCTGGAAGGACACAGTTGACAGCAATTGAAGAACAAAAGCAGTGGAAGACGTCTATCTGAGTATCAGATATAAGCATTGTAGTTCAGAGTACTGGAAAGAAAATACTGAATGTTGTTGAAAAACACTGGTTCTAACTATACTATACACTGGTCTTTTGGTTTCTAGCCTGATGCCTTAACCACTAGACCAAACTGGCTCTGTCCTGTTATCCAGATGGTTGTCATTGTTATCCAGATCTGGCAGTAATCCTTTTGAAGGGACAGATGTCCAGTGTATTGTATAGTTGTTGTATTTTCTCAGCACTTAATGCTCTTCTCCTAGCATCCATTGAAATGCTGTAGTTTGTCATGGTCTTAATGTCAAATCCACAATGTCCAACTCCCAGTTCTGAAGCATTCTCACCCAACCAGGCTTGGTTCAGAAAAATACTCCTTTATTATGTGGTACATGTACAGTAGCTTGTAAACAGAACATTGCTAAAACTAAAGCCTTGGGTAAACTTCCCTCTATTTATCCCCCTCCCCTTATTGCCTGGCGTCTCGATTCTTCTCCACCTGGTGGTGACCTCTTTCCTTCCTCCCCCTCCTACCTGAGCCCCTTCCTGGATCTTTGGGTCCCAGCAGCCTTGCCGGCAATCAAGCCAGTCTAAATTGCCCACATATGGTTAAGCTGCTTCCCAGCTCCCATTACAACCATTAACAGCAACCCCCCTCCTCCTTAGTTACAAGTGGCAGAAACAAATCATCCCGACTCCCAATGAATGCAATATAATGGAAAACAACAACAGTTGGGTGATGCAGGTTCTGACACTTAGATTTCTTCTTCCTTATAATTCCCTTCTCCTATAATCAGCCACAATCATGATACTTGAAAACTCTTCATGTGCCCAGTTCAACTTTTACTGGGAAATTCCAGGAATCAGGCTTATTCTAATTTTCATTTTTAACAAAATATACCTGCCAAAAAGTTTACAAAATGTTTTTAAGAGACTGGATTCAGTTCAAAATGCCAAAATTCATTTTGGTGACAAATTGTTAATACTTTGGCTCTAGATAGATTTGAGGAGGGCATCTTCAATTGTTTCAAGTGACATCTTTTCATGCCTTATTTAGTGTTTCAGATCAATGCAAATTCTAGGTTTTCTTTTTTTAATCTAGGTATGGACAGGAAAGATTAATTGGAGGTGCATTTCTGTGAATGATTTGACCAGCAGTTAGATACCACTGAAGATGTATCTGCCAATGAAGTTTGTCATGGAATCTAGGTGGTGTAATATACTTTGGTGGTTTCTCAGAGCATTCACTTGAGGTGAAACAATATAACAAAGAAAGAAAAGGGTTCTTCTCTCTGTCATTCTGCAGTGCTAGTGCTTTTGGGGAATTTGCTCATCAGCTTTGTGTATCAAATTTCTCTACAGCTCATGCCTGGAGGAGATTCCTCTTTATATGAATATCTAGAGATGGTACATTCATAAGAAGTTTTATTATGTGAAAATGTACAGTAATACATAAAATATTATACTCAGCTTGTGTTGACTGCCCCCACTCAAGAAATGACATAAAAATGTATTTATTTTTATTTTTATAAATGCCAGATAACAGTGAAGGGGAAAAGGTGGCAGCTATATGTGATTGTCTGGGGAGTTACTTTAGATATTTTCAGGCAGGAGTGGGACTAATTATTATATCATCAAACAGCTAAATATAATCAGACAAATAGATTTGCTTGCTATACTGATGAAGTATTAAGGGGGGCATCTTTGGGATTTAGTTCAGTTTGCTCCCAAGTAAACATGTATAGGATACCTAGCAAGATGGTTCTGATTAAAACAAATAATAATTGAATGAAATGGGTTTAAATTGCCAATCCCTTGTTTGGGCCACCTTGAGACACGTGTAGACAAAATGGTCTGTAAAATTCAACTTATGGCACAAAGAGAAGAAACCCACCACTATCCCCATTAATATGATTTGGGGGTATGGGTTGTGCTTGTATCAGTCACGTTCAAAGAAAAAAGTGTAAATCTGACCACTTCTAACCATGCAACCTGTTTTATCCAAAGCTAATGCTGCTGCTGCTGCTGCTGCTGCTGCCGCCGCCATGGGATTGCATATGCTGAAATAAATGGAACATGTAAGGTCACCTTGTGTAACTGTTGTTGTTTTCAGCTGTGGGACTGGTTTTCCCTTCTTGTTTTCATTTCTGACAACCAGTTCTCCCTTTATTCTGTTCATCTAAAGACAGGATTTCTCTTTGTGCAGGGAGCTGATTGTTCACCCAGATGACAAGTGACATTATTACCAACATCGTATCACTTTTTTACATCACAGCTCTGAAGATAAAAGAATATTAAAAGTTGCTGCTAGAGGCTTTTTACATTTCCTGGCTTGGTAGATGGTATTTTGGATAAAGAAAACAAACTCTTTCTGAAATTTCAATAAAATGCTGGTTTCTTGCTCCCTACAGAAAGAATTTGTCTAAACAAATACTCCGTATACTTCCACGGTAGTTTATAGTTGTTAATAAATGTTTCTATCAAAACATTATGCAAATGATGCGGAGGGTCATGGCCATTCTTGGTTAGGCATGGTCATTCTAGTTCAGAGTGAAACTATTCCCTCCATTTCCTTCTCAAAGAATAGTGATTTCTACCAGCTTAATGAACAGAATAAGGTAAAATCAGACACACAAATACTTCGTTTGAACATAGTTGATTTGGCTCTTGGTTTGCTCTGAATGTTACAGTCACTGAATATTAAAAAGGCCTATCTTTTTTGAGCAAATAGTCTGGAGCCATCTCTGATAATATACTGCCTTAAAATATGAAACTGTAACACTATTCTTAACTGTTGGGTAAAAATACTGTATCTCTCATGTTTTGCTCCCTCTCCCTCTTCAACTCAGTGTATGTCACAGGATGAGAATTGATTAGGTTGGTTTGGTATTATTTCAGCTAGACTACATGTTGCAATTATTACTATCCATTTCTTCTACTATTGCTTCTAATATTATTTCTATCTTTTAATGCAATTTCTACTAATAATACATCTACTGCATCTGTGCTATTTTTTTTCCAGATCCTTATCATATAAATATATTTTACCACAACATTGACCTTTTTTTATAAGTTATGCTAACTTCTTTCAGAATTGTTGATGTTCAAAAATAACATTTTTTTTCTTCCTCCTTCCTCTTTCTACTGCCTTATGTGTCCATCCAAAGTCTGCTTCTAGGTTGAAAACCTTTTGGAATGGTGTGAGATTTAATTTTTAAGAGAATGGAAATTAATGGACAATATAGCAGGCATGCTCTTCCCAGGCTGAATAAAACAGAAAGTAGAGTTACCAGATACATCTGAAATCTGGACAACCACTAGAAGGTAGTGAAAATTTACAGAGTACTCTGATTTTTTTGCTACTATTTAGTGGTGATTTGAATTTTCACATACCACTTCTGGTAGCCTTAAAGACAACTTAAAATCACTGCCATCCATTATGGAAAGCAAGTTCTGAGCAAAGAATCTTTCTATGAGCCCAGTTTATTCCTGTTCAGAGAGAGAGACAGAGATAGACAGAGAGAGAGACAGAGACAGAGAGACAGAGAGATTAGAATCCAAATCTTTTAAGATTCACTTACATTTTTGTGCTATTTCAATGTTTAGGTTAACAAGGCTGGCAGATTGCACTTACAAATGATGATACTTAGCTCTGTATCTATTGATGTTTCATGCTTTATAGCTAAGTTTGCATATTGCTCTAAACTATGGTTTATTTAGACCAGAGGTACAGAACTTTCTCTGAGTCAGGAGTTGCTCTGAGCGACCTGCTAGAAACCATGCTGCAAAGAAAATAGAGGACGGACCAAAACAAAACTTGAATTGAATGTAATTTCATTTACATGTGAATGTAATTAAATTTAAATAGAGATAATATCATTACAGCCATATATTTAATCATGTCTCTTCTTTTACATTAAACACACACACACAATTTAGTAAGATTTTTTTGGAATCCTTTGGTGCTCAGGCTTTGTACCTCTGATTTAACAATACCTAGGTTATAAAAATCCTGATGTAACTTTCTGTAACTCTTAGTTGCCACATAATGGTTGCTTGGATTTTTGCAGTCTCAATAAACCATGTTTTAAATCATAGTTGTTGGGTTCACACATTGAATCAAGCCAAGATCAAATAAATCACAATAAAAGTTCACATGCCATGTGAATCCGTTCCAGTAGAATGTTCCCTTTCTTTGGAATTGTCTGCCTTCTGTTTTCTAATAATTAAAAAGAAAACAGCAACTAATTATTGGACTTCTTTCTTATGCTTTCTTTCTTATGTTATCTGTCTTATTTTGTTAAAAATGGGTCTGCAGGCTAGACAGAATTTTTAAACTCCTTGCAGCAGTTACTATGTGCATATAAATTAGGGTGGTCCATGCTTCAAAATTGGGTGGGAAGGCAGCACCCCTTTGCTGTTCATTAAAATAACTTGACTTTTTTTTCAAGTTTCCACACAGTCATTCTATGCTTCGGTTAACTGTGACTATTAAAGCACCTACTATTTATATTATAATTAATAGCAGGCAGGTTCAGAGTGTAGAAAAGGGAGTAGGACGTTTATCTTTGGGTGATCATTAGGACACTCAGCTAAGAGTAGGTTACAATGAACAGCCTTGGAATTTATCTCTCTTTCTCCCTCCCCCACCAAGTGCTTTATGTTAATAGTCTTTGATTTCCTTTCTTACACTTCTCTTACAACTTTAAAATAGCATAATACCCATAATCAGACATGGTACTTTGCAGAAAGAATGCAAACTAAGAGTGTGTTTGGCTAGTAGTTGGTACACTAAAGACAGCATTTCACTGGAAGTAAATTGTATCATAAAAGCTAAATATCAAAAGTGGTATTTTACCAAATCCTCCAAAATCTGTCCTTGCTTCCCTGCTTTTGCATTATCATACAAATGTATATCCAGGGCTCTCTATAAGTTCATTTTCAGCATTTGGGGGGTTTGTGAGGCAGTTGTGGGATAAATCTTTGTGGACCAGCTGGTATGACTTATGTTAAGCTGACTGTTTTTAAGCAGTGTTGAAGCCTGTTGGGGTTCTATTTTAAATTTTAATAACACCAGTGTTCATCTTACAGAAAGTGTCAAGATTGTCTATTCAGGTCTAACCATTTTTAGCAGGACCAGCCCTACCTCCATAGACTCGGGTAAGTCAACCACCTTAGGCAATTGATATTGAGGGACAGGAACTAATAGGTTTCTGACTGTCAGTGACTTTGCTGTCCTTGGGTGATGGGGGACCCTACCCCATCACTAGTATAGAAGCAAGACTCAGCTGACAATCTGGTAGACTTCTCTCTAAGGTTTTGATGGGCAGAGCTCTCTTTGTCTTTTGCCTCAGGCAGCAAAATGTTATGCATAGCAATTGTTGCCTTCTCCCCAAGCCATAGCGTATGTGGCTTCCTTGGTGAAAAATGAGGGCAAACAGGTTGCTAAGCAACCTTATGAAATACTAGCATGGTACATATAGTGTTTATTAGTGATAGAGCAATTTTTTTTTCCTAAACATGATTAGGAAGGCATGATTAGAGAGAAGTCATTGTAACTGCTGCCCCATTAAAGGCTCTGGTTGCTACAGGAGATAACCATCCTAATTTTGCTTTTTTTAAAAGCTATTTTTTATTTTATTTTATTTTTTAAATGTAAAATGTAAAGAAACAAAACAAAATCCTTAGATAATTTGAGCATGATTTATGCAACATGGTGTTGGATCACTTAGAAGGCATCTTCTACATATAGGAATGCTATTTTGAATGCCTTGCTTGGAAACTGTGCAAGGGCAGTCATCTCAAACTATTTTTTAGCCAAATGTCTTCATTTAAAACTGCAAATTACATTGCCCTATTTAAGGTTATATAACATACTTTGAAATCCCCCCCCCCAAAAAATCAGCTTTGTAAGATGTTTAGGATCTCTTGAACAAATGGAATTATAAGAATTATTGTTCTATGATTTTATTGTTCTTGTTCAAATGGCCACAGCAATTTTGACTCTTTTAACAGTTCACTGGGGCCCAGCCTATTCTGTAACTGCAAAATTGGGAGCTTCAGAGTATGGTTACAATGCCACAGTAGGCAGAGTTCTTCGTTCTTTCATTGTTTATATACAGAACCATCTGCAAAAGAACTTCACAAAGTCAAGATGGCAGCCACAATCATACAGTTGGAGCACTGTGTATTTGGCACATGTAAAAAAAGTGCTGAGTCTCAATTGTGCACTCACAGTTGCCATATTGACTATTTTTTTTACCCCCACCCTCCCTGCCCCACCTTGGAGATGACCCTATACAGAACAGGGAAGTCTTTTCTCTCACTTTTCTACTACAATATGAAAAGCATCACTGGCTGTGAAAGAATAGAACCTTTGTTTATTCTTTTCTTACCACTTGTAAATGGTAATTTACCCAATATATGCAATTATGTGCTGAAAGTAATTATTTATCCAAATTATACACAAATGCAAAGTTTTTAAAGCAGCTGGCAATTTACACAGTGTTGATAACATCTAACAGAGAATGTAACACCTATAATGATTGTGCCAAGAAAGGGGGGGGGGAGGGAAGAAAGAAAGAAATTGCTTTAGGAATAATATAAAAGAGCTAGAGTACTCAGCCCACATTTCTTCCACAGTTCATTATTTAACATGATAGTACAATGAAATTGTATTATAACAGACTAATTGGGGGAATTGGTGGCTGTTATTCTCCAAAGTTTGTTACATGTGAGGGTTTGTCATCTCAGAGATACAGATGATGCTATTATGCAAGTAGCATAAATATACAGGATGAGACAGACAAAATTATGATTATTTGCATAGTGATGTCATCACACAAATGATGTACATCACAGTGCAATTTTGTCCATGGCATCCAATGTTCAGAAAACTGAGGTTTTACTGTACTGGGAGGAAGCAAAAAAAAAAAAAAAAAAAATCCAAACACCCAGGAATCTCAATTCCCAAGACAGAAAGCTATTTTTATATTGTTACAGTTACTTGAATAAATAAGGAATATGCATAGTCATTTAGGTTTTCTGAGCTATTTGATTTGTAAACATACTGCACGTTACAAGACACACTCCTGCATGAAAAATAACTGCACTCTTAAAAAAAGAAAATACCAAATTAAATAATTATCTCAGGGTTAGCTTGTTGACTAATTAATATCCTAATTGTCTCATAAAAATACATCACTTCCCTTGAGAATGAATGTACCTTGTAAATGAAAATGTGAACATTTTTTCTTGCTCTGGTTTTGTTTGTCCTTCATCTCAAGTTAGGGGGCCTGGACAGTCTGCATTCTTAACTTTAATCTACCCAAGCAGTGTAGAAATGCCTGAAGAGGGTCTCATTCTCACACCATATGAATAATCTCAAAGGATGAAAAATGCAGTATGATGCTTGTTCACCCTGTGGTTGCCCTGGTTTTAGATATGCCAGCACTGGCCCAGGAAGGAGGTAGATAATCAAGAAGCAAAGGTATATATAGTCTGGTATGGCTCCCATGATCATATCTGAGATTATTCCATCCTAATGAAAGTAGCTCCCTGCATATTGTATTAAAGATTATACTAGTCCTCATAATTATTGTGATATTCGTGAATGTCCAATTGTAAAGTTATAGTAGATAAAGCTGGTTTTTGACTCAAATGAATTTCTGGTATACAGAGGAAATTTCACCACTTAGAATATATTGTATATTCATGTTAGTGGTAAGACCAAATGAAGCCATAGATGAGTTCCTTCCACTGGAATGAAGGAGACTTCTGTGAGAAAGCTATGCATATTTCTGGCTTTGACCAATGATATCAATAAAAACTTCCCAATAAAAGTTTACCTTCAGTATGGCATCAGTACTTTAGAATTATCTTTTATCTGGAATCTACAAATTCTATAAATATTCCAGAAACAGTTTCAGATTTCAGAAAAGAGTCCTTTATTTGGATTCAGTTTAATGGGAGAGAATTAGGCATAGCATCGAAATCAGTGGGATTTTGAAGTGAGTGTATGTATTTTAAAACTAGGACATGTGTTCACCATAAGAAAGGCACAATGATAGGAACTAAGCACTGGAAATGAACAGCACTAAAACTTATGGAATCTATTTCAATAAGTTCATCTTCTCTAAATAATAGCATTTCTGGGGAACAGAAATTTAATATATTTAAACCAATTTAAAATAGATAAATCACTGTGCCACTTTATAGAAAGCTAAAAAACAAAACATGGATGTTTAAAATGATATTTTATATCCTCAGTGTCTCTAGGGCCTTATTAAAACCAGCATGCAATCAAGCACCTGTCAACTAAGAGGTAAATCTCACTGAGTTCCGTGGAACTTACTTTTGGGATATCATGCACCCAGTTGCAGCCTAAAATGTTTTTCTTGGCTGATTTTATATGATCATATCTGAAGTCTTCTTCTGCATGATCAATCATCCTTGAAATCATAGCACACTTTTACAGAGGAGTTTTTAAAATGTAGCATTTATGGAAAAGAATGCTGAAAATTATAACACTTGATGGATTTCAAGATCAAAAACGAAATCCCCAACCTAAAATATGGTTCAGCATTATGTTCAGTGGCATAGCTGTTTTGTAGCTCAGCCAAATCCCATAGAGGTTTGTCAAAAGTTTCTTTCAGGCTTGTCTGATAAAATGTGGTTTATACACTTAATTAGCCAGAGATCTAGTTGTCTTTTGTGGATATATTTTGTGTGCTTAATGAGTATTGAATGTAACACGTTTCCCAGGAATTTTTTTCATGTAGTTCCAGTTTGCATAGCTTTCTCCTCCTTTCTCCACCCCCCCCCACCTTTGAAAGAGTGAAATGGTGTGTACATTTAGCGCATTTGGAAAGACATATGTGGTAACTAGCTCGCAAGTTTTCTTAAAGGCAGGAAGTTAAATGCCTGTTTCTTTAATACCCAACTAGGCAAGCAAGGAATATATTAAGATCCATCCATCCATCCATCCATCCATCCATCCATCCATCCATCCATCCATCTCCCCACACTAGATAGATAGATAGATAGATAGATAGATAGATAGATAGATAGATAGATAGATAGATAGATAGATCAACATAAATTTGATCTGTTTTGCTGCCCACTTTTATGCTCTGAGAGATCTGCATCCATTTTTATTTGCAACTCTTCCTAAAATATGCAGGAAACTTTAGCATACAACTTCAATTAATGTACATTTTAGCAATATAATTAAAAGTATACATACAAAACTTTTTATCATAATGCAAATTTTCTTGAAGCTCTTTTGTTATATACTTTTACCCAACATAGATTTTAAAACTGTAAAGTTTACGTATACTTACTCCTTTAAAAAACAGAATTATCGTTTTTTTTAATGCAAAGTATTTCTACACTTCTTTGTTCTTGAACTTTCTCCAGCTGGAAGAACCTCTACAAACATTTAAAGTATTAATTGTTGTTGTTGTTGTTGTTGTTGTTGTTAAATTGAAGCAAATTGAGAGCCAATGGGATTTGGTGATTTAGGTGTTGGACTAGGAACCAGAAGACCCAGGGTCTAGTCCTCATCAGCCACAACAGCTAACTGGGTGGATTTCTACCAGTCACCCTCTCTCACCCTACCTCACAGGGTATTTTTGGGGAAAGTCCTGTACTGCACTTATAGAAATGCTTATCAAATGCAAATACTAAGTGGTTAAATGTGTGCCTCAAACTAATTTTAGAGGAGACCTTCTTTGATATGTACTATTCACTGTCAATCACCTCCCGTTTGGATTTCTGTAATGCACTCTACATGGGTCTGCCCTTGAAGAGTATCTGGAAGCTTCAACTAGTGCAAAATGCAGTGGCACAGGCAGTTAGGTGTGCCCCTAGGGCAATACATGTTACACCTCTGCTCTGCGAGCTGCATTGATTGCCAGTTTGCTTCCAGGTCCGGTTCAAGATGCTGCTTTTGATCTTTAAAGCTTTTCATGGCATGGAGCTGGGTTACCTAAGGGACTGCCCCTCCCCAATAGCATTGCCCGTCCCATCAGGTCTGGCACAGAAGGCATGCTGCGGGTCCTGTGGCACCAGGGAATTCCATTTGGTGGCTCCTTCTCTGCCGTGGTGCCCACCTTGTGGAATCTTCTCCCCTTAGAAGTGAGATTAGCTCCATCCCTCTTAACATTCCACAAGTCCCTCAAGACCTGGCTATGTGATCAGGCCTGGGGCTCCCAGGGGATCGGGGAGATTTTGTGATGGCTCCCTTATTAATATTATCCCCTCCTGTTCTGTGTGCTTCTATAGTTTTTTACTTGTAATTGTTTTTATGTATTTATGGTTTTAATTGTTGTATGCCACCCAGAGTCACTTTATGTGAGATGGGTGGCTATATAAATATGATAAACAAAGAAATAAATATGTGTGAAGATGTATAAGAGACTGAATGGGGGAAGAATTGAGCCCTCCCATTACAACCTTCCACAGACAAGCACAGAGATGTGGTAGGTTGGCTCTTCTGGTTCCCTCAAGAAAGGGTTCCCAAGCCCTTCCCATACAATTACTGCTGTTGCACTCTCCTACGCTTCTGTGGAGAGCCTGATCCACCATAGAAAATTCCTTTCTGCCTCTTTACCCAGGACAAAGAGAATAGAAAAGAACAGAGCTCCTTCTTTCATCAGCCTTGACCTTTCAGGAACTTAGTGGAGTGACTGGATATATGAGAGACTGAATTTTCTGTCCAAACAAGAAGTTCATTCTGGAAGATGATACTCCGTAATCTTCTATTATGGAGATTAAGGTTAAATTCTAATTGAGAGTTGATGACAATGGGAAAAAGGGAAAAGGAAGAGATCATGAATCCTTCAGACTTTAACTCAGCAGCTAATCTTCCAAATGATACAAACAGGTACTTGGGATACAAAAGCACTGCTGAAATCAGTCAGTCTATACAATGGAGTTTTATAAATTGAGTTTAAGGATTCTAATTTACATCTAGCACCACTGTTCCACATTGTTGTTTGTTTGTTTGTTTCCTGATTCTCTACCCCTCTCTAGACTGGGAAGGGATTCTTACCTGTCTGAAGCTAATCTGGGGAGAGATGTCATCTCCCTGTGATAGAAGACAAAAAGAGTAAAGGCAAAATGGACTTTCTATCTTCTTTTTAAAGCTCACCTGAGAGAAAAGGAAACCTTCCTGCTCCTGATTGGTTGCTGAGAGTCTGAATTTCCCAGGCATTGATGATCTCTGTCCACTGTCTAGATTGACAGCTTCAGGTATGATTGATTATCTCTTTCTTACCTGAACTTCTTGGATATGTTGTCCCCCTTCACTAGAGAAGTACTACCCAGGCCTACCCCCAAGCCTGGAGAAGGTTGGTGATGGAATCTCACCTGCTGAATTTACTGAATGCTTGTAGCAATTTTCAGCATGATTTGGGTTTCTTGCCTAGCTTTGAGTTTTACTTGCTAGGCATATGATTAATTCTGAATTTAATCCCATATTTGCATTATTTATATGCTACCTTTCCAGCAGGTTCCCTGAGACAGTGAACTGTACATCTGCAATCACAACAGCCCCAGTAAATTGTGATTCTGAAAATTTCCAATACAAAAGCTGGAACACAAAAAAGAAGATGGAGCTGCCATTGGCTAGCCCAGTCTTAAATAAATAAGATAGCTTCAGGCTGGCTGAAATATTTGGGTGTCATTTAATATGGGTAGGAACATGTTGTAGCTTCCATCAGATTCATTAATTTAGAAATGAATTTGAAATTTCATCAGCATGGTTTACCCTTGTACCAGCATTGTAAATATGTCTTCATCTGGAAGTGATTGTAAGTGATGTTATTTAGCTCTTGTGTTCTATCCATTCTACATTCATTTTTGAGAGTCAGAAACAATTGAAGAAATCAACATCCAACATATTTGGTCATCAGTACCCTTCTGACATATCTCTTTGTTTAGTAGGCAGAAAGTACTTTCTGAGAGTAGGCAGCAGTGACTTGTACCTCACTTCTAAGTCTGGATTAAATTGGTAGGTTTCTAGAAAAGAAAATAGTAGTTAGTTCAGTAGTTACGTATTATACTAAAGAAGCATGATTAAAAAGTAAATCTATTGTACATTTTCCTCTGCAGAGAATCCTTGCCCCATTCCTTTGCCTAGCTCCAGAGCTTCAGATCCTGTAGTTTCCCACCCCCACCAAATACGGTGAAACTGACAAGAGTTTTTTTTAGGCCCCCATTGTTCCTCCAGCAAGCAAAAGTCAAGCTTTTTGTTCGGGCCTTTTAGCTGGGGTGGTGGTGGTGGTGGTGGTATTTAATTTGTTTCAAACTGAGCTAATAGGAACAAACAATATGCACTACATTCTGCAGGCCGTAAAATTGTTTTTGTCACCCTTCTCATCTTTTCACAGAAGCCATGCTACAAGATTGCACTGGCACTCACCATCTCTGTTGTTCCAGTAGGTGAGTATGACTGGAAGCCAAAGCTTCACCCTGCAGCATGCCTCCTGCCCACACACAACACAACACACACACACACACACACACACATTAGTTAGGGGTTGGGGAACACCAAGTGACAGCAAAGATCGCATGAATATACAAGCTGTTCAGGAGACCATCTCCAGATCTTGATATGCTGCAGTTTATTGGCTTCTTCCATTACACATATTTAAGCACATACTGTACAGTATTACAGTACAAGACTATTCCTGCCTACTAGAAAGCAAATCCAATAGGAATTCAACATGGTCACTCTGTGAAACTCCATATGAGTTTCAGGGATTTCAGGGATTCTCTGGAATATCAGATTCTTCCACATGGAAGAGATTTTCCTTCATTTGTACCCATCAATCCCTCACAAAACAGTTTGTGGCTGTCCTTTTATCAGGACAGATAGACAACTTCAAACTGTCATATTAAATCCCCAGTGTGTACAAAAAAACCAAGGTGAAGTCACATTCTTTTTTACATGTTGCATATGTGATGCACATTGAAAAGGATGGTACTTTTATCATGTGGGATCATGTCAGTATCTTGACCCCGCACTCCACCCCCCAATTCAGAAACTGCTTCAGTCATACTGCCGGTCTTGAAATGTGGAGAACAGGCAAGGAACATTATGAAACGATCAGATTTTGTTATGATTGCTGTTCTTTTTAAAACAAGTGATTCAAATAGTGTCCTGCCTACTTATTTATTTATTTGACTTTAATTGCCACAGCTGCTGGAGTAAGAAAAATCACCTTGTCCCCACTTGGCCCAAAAGGGAAAAAAATTGGTAGTGCTTCTTACCATCCCTATTTGTAGTACACAATGCAGTTCTGTTGACTTGTCTGGCACCTTCTTGTGAAGCAGTCCATTGTTCTGCTAGCTATGTCAGGTCAAGGACATCATTGTGGCATTATTGCAATGTGGTGCTTTTCTAATACTGCAAACCATGGTTCTGACATAGGTTGTTTTTTTTTCCCCCCTGTGAGTAGGAGGGGGAAAGACAGGGGGGTGTAGTGGCTCTTGTGAACCAAGAAGTAAGTGTTTGATGCAGGCTGCTTATATGAAGATGGAAAATGAAGCCAGGCAGTTTTTTTTTTTTAAATTATGAAACAGGATAGAAACTGATTAGAATGTTTAAAATCATCTTCGCTGATAAGATTGCCTGCAAATGCACTAGAGAGTTCCAGGTATCACACTGTGATGTTTGCATTTAATCTAAAAATATATACATATATACATACCCACACTTGGTCTCCTATTAATAATCCTTTCTTAGCATATTTAGGTTACCCAAGACATGAACAAGAACTTCCACCCAGGCGTTGGGAGGCAACATGAAGTGAGAATGATACCATAGAAAAAGAAAATACAGACAGATCCCACTGAAAAAGAAGAAGGAGAAGGAATAGTAGTGCTGATGGTGACTGTGGTGTCCCCCCACCCCCCACCCCCAGACAAATTGAGCTGAGATTGTGAAGATGGGCTGGTTTAATTCAGAGGCAGCAGAAATAGTGCATGTAGAAGAGAATATTGTTTTAAAACCATTGCTTTATTTTGGCAGAAACTGCAAAACCTGATGCTGCCAACAGTGGGATATGTATTTAGAATGGGTGTTTAAAGGAAGTAATCAATATACCCATTTTTTAAAAGTCTTTTTTAAAAGCTAGCAGACATACAAAGATCCCTAAGGATCAGTGGAAAGAGAGGCATGAAGAGTTCCGATAAAAGTGCATGAGAGAAGGGGCAATTGCCATAATGAAAGGAGTTGTAAAGTACATATAAATATGACCACCTCAAGTGATAAGAGATATCATTATCAAATGGCATCTATTTTCTGCAGTGCTGCTGATGGATTTCAGGAGGGATGCAGCATAGTTGCTAAGTATGTGAACTAAAAAGTGCTTTCTAAACTTGTTTTCTAGTACTGCTGTGCAATACTTTAAAAAATATGCTTCATAAATATGCTTTTCCAAACAACCTTGTGCATCTCCCTGCATAGGAAACACACTACCTATGAAGTAGTTGCAAATACACACCTGCACACAGAGTTTGAAATAGCTGTATGAGCCACCCAAGGAATATATGGTTGTTTGAAACATAGTTCAAGGAGAGATGCCTCACTTGCACTAACACACTTCCTTTAAATACTTTGTAGTGTCCCATTGGCTAATGGTGTTCTCTTCTTTGATGTGTAATTGAAAGAGAATTTGGGCAGGTAATGTATTCAGTTCAGATATGAAAATGGTAAAACCAAGAGCAGAAGGACTAAGTTCAGTGGTGGAGCATTTGCCTTGTATGTAGAAGGTGCCAACCCTAATTCTGGCTAGCCTTAATTAAAAAAAGATCAAGGTATGATGTACAATTGGTATTTGTCACTAGAGAGACTATCTAAGACATATAAAGGTACTTCTTGTTTCTAGAAATGTGAAAAGTATGAAGGACATTTTACTATGCAAGGTGGACTTGTGAAAAAGTGAAAAAATATTGGATACAAATATATGCAATGATGCAGAGAATTTTAAAACTTAACTTTTATTATTATTTATTTATTAATTAGTTAAATTTTTCAACTGTCCATCTCTCTAGTGACAAATACCAATTGTACATCATACCTTGATCTTTTTTTAATTAAGGCTAGCCAGAATTAGTTGAACCAGAGCCTTTTTTTTACTAGGACTTACTGATAATCAACTAGAAAAGGCTCATGGATGATTGGTTTTATATGTTGTAACTGGAGCAAGACTATTATATGTACAAAGATGGAAAAATATAGAAATACCCACAACAGAGGAGTGGATTGTGAAGATGGCAGAACCTGCTGAAATGACCAAATTTGACTCGTCTGATTAGGGAAGGAATCATAACTACTTTTATAAAAGATTGGGAACCCTTTATAAAAGACTTTTTGCAGAAAATGGACAAAAATGAACTGATGATCTCGGGATTTACTGATTAAAAAGGGTTGTTTATGGGAAGGAGGGAACCATGATATATCATTTGAGAGGGCCTAAATAGTAATAGTTATAACTGCTGTAAAGAAGATCAAAAGTCACCTCTAGATATTTCTCTTTTCTTGACTTTTACTGTTTCTCACTTTTTCTTTTATCTTTTCATATCTTTTTCTTTTATTTGTGAGCTGCTTAGAGTCACTGATAGTGAGATGGGCGATGTATAATTTTGATTTATAAATAAGTAAAAATAAATAAAATAAAATAAATAAGTTCTTTATTTTTCAGTGGTTTTTAATCCTTTAATTTTTTCTCAATAAAAATTAGATACAGACAGACAGACAGACAGACAGACAGATGAACTAAAAAGGATTCTGTCCCAGATCTTGCATAGCAATTTACAGTCTCAGTAGGGAATCCTAAGTGTTTGCTAGAAGCCACAATGATGACTCTTGCCTCTCTCTTACCCCCACCAAAAGTCAGGGTAAATAATACAGTGCTTGATGAACAAAAGGCTTTTTTAAGAAATAGGAAACCGAAAAGTCTTTAATTAAAACAAAACAAAACAAAAAAATGAAGACATTAGACTGCTTGGATGTGGCAACAGGACATAGCCTCATCAACTACTCCTGCTGTCCTTTTTCGGATTTCTTCAGCATTTAATTTGTCTTTGTCTAATCCATGATGAGTCAAGCACAGTGCTAATTATATGAGTTTCTAGCATGCCACTAACTTCCTCCCACATGTGGTGGCCTTTGATTAGATTTGCCCATCAGTTTGAATAAACTTCACTGGTTATTTACAACACACTAACAACCCCTGCTCGTTTGACAAAATGCACTTTTCAGAATGACACATGCATAAACTTTAAGACAAAGGCATTTTCCCCTGCATTTTCAGTAATTTCAGGTACTTGTCTTTGCCATTAAAACCAGAAACTAAAGATTTCTCTAAAGATTTCTCTTGATATTTACAGTACACAAGACTAATCTCTGTCACTAAATGACAAAGGAGGTGGGGGGTGGGGAAACTACTCTCAGATGTGTGTTGGCGTGTTCCAATATAGCTATTAAAAACTTCTGCATTTGATAAAGATCATATTATTAATATAATTGGCATTTGTAATGCTGGAGTACAGAAGTTTAAATGTTCAGATCTATCAAATATAGAGGCATATATGGTGCGTATATGTGTGTAAGTGTATGTACACACATATTATACATAAATGGAATTCCTTCTTGGATTAAAAACAGTCTTAATATGTGATATGAACTGTGTATGATCATACTTTTTATTTTGCACCTGGGGGGAGGGGGAACAGTCCATCTGTTAAATGGTGGAGTTAAACATTTCACAATGAAATTCTGAGAAGGTGCAATGAATAGACCAGAGAACCTGTTTGGTTTAGTGGTTAAGGCACCAGGCTAGAAACTGGGACACTGTGAGTTCTAGTCCCACCTTAGGCACAAAGTCAACTGGGTGATTTTGGGCTAGTCACTCTCTTTGTCAGCCCTAGGAAGGAGGCAATGACAAACTATTTCTGAAAAGCCTTGCCAAGAAAACTGCAGGGACTAATCCAGGCAATCACCAGGAGTTGTCAGCCTTTGAGGTAGATCAGACTAGGAAACCAATCCCATGTAGGCCAGTACTACTTTTATTGTAAAAGTAGTATTGGCCTACTATAGTAATCTATACTAACAGAACCTTGCAAGTCTGAGTGTGATTCACCATCTCCCACCCTTTATTTTTGGGTGAACTAGGGAGCGGCTTGTCTGAAATGTTTACTCACATTATTTTCTTGCCCTGGACTCAAGCCCCTTTTATTTGACTGTTGCCTTGATAGTGGCTCTTCCTCCTGTCCCTCAAGGCTATTCCCCCATCCCTCTACAGGAGTCAACACTGATTCAAAGTTGCATGCACTGAAGCATGCATGCATGTGCACACACACCCACATACACACACACAAATAGATAGAGCTTTCTCTCAATGTCATGAAATGCAGATGCATTTATGAAATGGATAGAAATTTCAATCTACTCATTGCTCTTTCTGAGACCTGCATTAAGTGGGAAATCATAGATTTCTTTTCATGAAATTGGGGGGGGAAAGGTTCATCAACTGAAAAAAAAAATCATGAAGTGGGTTCCTATTTAGACAGAAGCCTCTAGGATTCCTACAGTATCTAGGAATTCTGCTACAGTCCCCCTTGGATAGATCTTTTCCAACCCTGTTCCACTGTCTCATCAAACCAGAATTTGTCCTCTTTGAGAACAGATGAACAAGCTACCAGGAGATGGCAGTCCTGAGATAGAATTGTTGGAGAATTTTCCATAGATAACCTTGGCAAGCTTTAGAATTCCTAGTTGCAATTTGAGTTTCAGGGAGCTTAGTGTGAACTGGGGCTTGTGGTAGCTCAAAACTAAGACTACATCTGTATTTTTGCTTACTCTTGTACAACATTTCGTGCATGTTCAGAATCTATTTCTAAGGAGACTAATATTTTTGAATTATAGATAGTTCAGGAGCTATAATTAGCTGCAATATTAGTAACTTTACTACATTCTATATTCTTTTAAAGGCATTATTATGGGACTTTGGGTCAAAATAATACCTAAATGTTCAGTTAATGCAAATTCTAGATGAAATTAATGATTTAAAAAGTACTAATGAAGCATTAACTAGAAAAAACATTAGATTGGAAAAGTAAATAATGATTAAAGTAAATATAGTTTTTGTTGTATTATGCAGTACACAGACTTGAAAGTCTTCTCTTTTTTTCCTTTTTGTTCACTGTATGCCAGTTAAATGTTCTACTGCTTCATGAAAAATGTTTTCCTTCCTACTTTTCAAACCACAAAAATAGACATCTAATCTTTTTCAATCTTTGCTAGTCTTTGAATTTTCTTCAAAGTCACACTCCATTGTCATTAACTTTCCATGACACTGGTGTCATGTTGCATTAAAAATGAAGAGGTATATTTTCTCAGATGTAGAACATTTGTATCAGGAGCAGAAAGAATAAAAAAGAAGAAGAAAAAGGAAAAAAAAAAAAGGGTGAACAGATTGTCCTTTCTTTGGGTCATAGAAAGTTGTATCTGAAAACATTGAGATATGAGTATGTTTCCAACATGTAGCACACTTTTAACAAAGTTACTCTAGATTAATATTTAAAGCAGTTATGAATAGTAGTAAGTGCACTTTTCTTCTGAACCAGTTTATATCTGTTTGATTATATTTGCCTCTTAATATTTTGAGATAGTTTTCTGGTGACTCCAGGTTATATTGTTCATGGATGTAACAGCATTTAGGGCAACTTCTATCTCTCAAATCCTTCTTACATCTTCTGGAACACCCCCCCCCCCAAAAAAAACCCTGTTAATTGGTTATGGGTTTTTCTTCTGACTTTTGGTAGGAAACTAATGGAAATAAACTTCTGCAATACGTTTAATAAATATTGAAAATTCCAATTGTATTCCCTCTGGAAAAAAAGTGACGGAAAGGAAGCATTGGTAGTAGCAGTCACAGTAGCAATAGTAGCAACAGCAGCATATCCATTAGGATATTAGGTTATCTTATTTATTCCTGATTCTCACAATTCATTTTCACAACATGAAATATCTAAAAGTATACCTGGATTCAAGGGCATTAGAAAAACAAACATTCTCATTTTAGATTTTGTTTCAATTCCAGTATGGCATGTTAGTTTACTGGGAGGCCTGTGAAAACTCTGATTCAGGTTCTAGATATAACTTTCTCTTACCATTCCATTGTCATAACAACTTGACAATCCCACAACAGGACTGAGGCAAACATGTTTTCTTCTCCAAGGGCCTATAGGAATTCAGTGTTACCCCTTTCCACTTACCCTTTTCTCTATTTCTCAAACACGATAGCAACAATACACTAACTGATCAAATGCTGATTGAAATAATATCCTCATCTTTTCTTTTCATCAATAACTTAAATATCATGCTTTTGGACCAATTGTTTGAAACTCTGGGCCACAATTATTTCTGTCAAGTAAATCATGGTGCCACTTATAAGCATATGTTTAAAAATTGGATATATTTAATACTTGGCTTGTCAGCAACATTGTCTACAAATAGAGTAAATGTCCAGGACCAAGACAAAAAAAAAAGGGGGGGGGGGACTTGCCTACCTACTCAAATTGATGGAGATATGCAGTTGTTGAGATGCTTGCCTGGAGCATGCCTGAAAATTGTGCAAGGCAATGAGTGAGAAGTCAGCATAGTTGGAAAGCAAGGGCCAGTGGTGGAGTTACAAATCCAGGCCTCATTCTGGAATAATGTAATGTATAAAAATAGAGAAGTAGATGAATGATGAATTAATAGATAGGTAGATATAATTTAGAATTCATGAACTAAATAATTAGAATCCTATATTAAAATCCCGCATTCTCATGAAGTTCACAAACTTATCTTGGGAAGCCACTAATTTTTATCATGAAGTTCTTTTAAGTGTAATGAAGCAGGGGAGGAACCTGATAAATGGCCCTAAGATGTCTGAAGGAAGAAGGCATGTTCAGCTTGAGTGATTTAATTGCTTTAATCATCCATTGTTGAACTCTCCACCTTTCATTCATTCATAAAATTTATGTGGCTCATCTTACGCAAATAACTTTGGGCAGCTCACAATAGAAAACAATAAAAATCATATACATGAAAACATAAAAAATACTAATTCAAAATAGCAAAGCCAAAGAATCCCATACATAAACTTCAATCCCACATTCACTCATGTCAGGCTGCACGAATAATTTGGATCTAATACCTATGGGAAAGGGCAGGTTTTTAAAGTCTTTCAGAAGGCTAGCCCCATTGGGATCATCCGGATCTCCATAAGGAGAGTGTTCCACAAGGCAGGTGCCAGAATACATTCTATTTGTGCATGCAGGCAAGCCTATTTTACTTCAGACAGAGATCTGAACATCAGAATTAGGAACCACAAAGAGGCAAGACGTGATTAGAATGTCCCTTCAGATCTTGCTGTTCAGTATATGAAGGTTTGTAGCTTCTGAACTGAGAATCGAAATGTTCTGATTCCTGATTCTGTTCTAGAGCCCACTATTGATAAAAAAGCAGAATACTTGCAGGTAAAGAGAGAAACTAACTAGATCAGGCAAACTAACCACTGATACAAGCAGAAAACATTGCAACCTTTTGAATAAAGCAAAGATATAGAGACCAAGGAAAACATTCACACGACTCTTACGCTAAGGTTGGTGGGAACAGGATGAAAATGCTCATAAGAATTTAATTCATTTCATTTCATTCTTGCCAGTAGCTTAAGGTACTATATGTGCAGTTCCCTGACAGATTCGCATCCATGCGGTAGTCAGATTTAAGGCTCATTTAATTTAATTTTTAGCCCTTGGCAATTGTAAAAAATTACCTTATATTTAACACAGGTAGTGCTAGGCAACATCATCCTGCTTTTTTTCCTCCCTCAGGCAGTTCTTATTCAAGAACTGATAAAGAGAATTTGCTTTTCAAGGAGAAGAGCATTTTGAAGAAATTGTCAGAGGTGATATTCTTGTATTGATTGAGTTGCGAGGGCATCAATGGTTGTGTGTGGATCTCCTATATTTTGTATAGTATCTCTTCTCAGTTTCATGTTGCTCAGCAGGGGTGGAAGTAGAAAGTAATGAAAGATGTCGTTGTCAAAGGGATGCCCTCAAGTAAAAGCAGAGAGGTTGCAGATCAGTCGGGGCGACAAGACATGGAGGCTTCCGAAGGCAGCTTGCCTCAAGCTCTCTCAAGTATGTTGAGTTCTCTTCTCTGTCCTATAGCGCTCTCAAAATCTGGTTAAGAGAGTTGGGGGAATTCTCTGAAATACATACTAGGGATGAGTGAGGTGTTGCAGTAAAGAGGAAGAATAGTCTCCACCCTATTCCATCAGAAGAAACTACTCCCATTGATGGATATAGCACTGAATTTGACCCAGAAACAATGTGGTTATTTCTTCCCAACAAATATTTGCTATAATCTGTAATCTGATTATTTTTATTTAGACACCACCACTTAATATTAAATGTATTTTATACATTTATAAAGAAGTGTGAGGTGCTGAGAAAAATAAAGAGTGGATTTTTTTTATTTATTTATTTTGGTAGTTCATTTTGTGAGGCCTCCATAGCCTTTTGACAAGGGATGAATAAAAATGACATAACTCAATGTTTATTTTCTCTCAGCAGTTTCTGGATCAAAGCAAGTAATTATTACAAGTACATGATATCGCTTGTTTCTAAGCAGCATTTCAACAAGCTCTGGGATTTCTTAATTTTAAGTTCTAAGCATAAATTCTTATCAAGTGTTCTCACAAGCATAATTTTAAAAAGCACAGACATCTGCCATTCATTCTTCCCTGTCAGCACTGTATAAACTTTCTCAAGCAGCCCTCATTTTCACTTCTAACTTTGAGGTGAACATTTTGCTATTTCAAATCACCCCCCTCCCCTCACAAAATGGCATCAAGTTCGATCCCCATATGCAAGTCCCAGAATCCTTTTGACAGCATTACCTTTGGCAATGCTCACTGGAGAATTCAGGTAGATTTTTTTCCAGGAGAACATCTACATTTACATTTATGTTTACATCCCATGTTCAAATTATTTTCATTGGCAGTAAGAAAAACCAACCTTTGTATCCATTTAGCACTACACACCTCCTAGCTAGTTTCCTGTCTGAAACAAAACACAACACAACAAAACAAAACAAAACACAACAAAACACAACAAAACACAACACAACACAACAAAACACAACAAAACACAACAAAACACAACAAAACACAACAAAACAATAAAGTGCCCCTTGAATTGAGCTTGACTCTTGATGATCCTATAGAGACATTCATGTAGTTTTCTTAGCAACAATATGGAAGATGTTTGCTGCTGCCTTCTTCCATGATGATGATGATGATTTCTAGACTAACCTGCAATTGCATGTTGCACGGTGGGCTTCTATCCAAGGACTATCCAGTTATAATCCTGTTCATGTTTTTTTCAGAAGGCAAACTAGAAACTGCCACCACTTGAAAATAAATGAATATATATTGTATGTGTGTGTATACACATGTGTATGTCTGTGTGTGTGTGTGTGTGTGTACACACACACCATTGAAGTGTTCCAAGCTGTGGAGCAAACCAACACAATATGTTAGCATGTTTAAATGTAGTCTAGAAGTTCAACGTTGATGGAGCACAAAAACCACAGACAGGGTGTCAGATTCAGCCGGCACAGCAAGGCATGGCGAATGCCGCTGCTCAGCTTCACCTAGTCAATTTCACTGCCCCAGGCGCTAGCAGCGGAAAAGGGGAAGTTAGCCAAACCACGAACTGATTGCTGACAGGTGGTGGTAGTTAACTCCGGCCAAGAGCAGATATATTGTATCATCGCCGGCTTCCCTCGAGCGCTGCAGACAAAGGGAAGCACAGCGGCTCGGAAGCGCAGCAATCAGCGCGCGATTGAGAACTCCTGGCTTTACATGCAACAGGAAAACCCAACAAAGGCAACAACCGCACAACCAGTAGATGGCAATCAAGAAGACAAAAGAACAGGACTGAATCTGCCATTTGGGTGAGGGGGGATTACTGCAGGTAATCGGTGACTAAGCAACGGGGTAAAGCGTGGGAATGGGGAAACTATAAAATGCCATGTAAGTTATGCCAAGCCAACCCTGGCTTTGTCTGTACCTACCTACATTACACTCTAGTAAACTTCTTTCCTGAACTTGAGTGTCACGAGAGTTTCTTTGGAGCTGAACGGGGTAAACCATACACAGGGTACATCACCTTGAGCCTCAATAAATCACCTCAAACCAACAGAGAAATATTTCATTTTTAATTGCACCCTGAATTCAATATTAACAGGAAGCTAACTCATACAGAGACTACACAAGACTCAACAAGCCAACAACAACAACAACAAAACACTGTTGTTTTTGCTTTATCCTATCAGTAGAATACCCATACATAGACAGGTCTGTAAGTAAAATCTACTATGAAATAGGAAGATGTTTTAAAAAGAAGGGGAAAAAATGTGAGTTACGCTTCCAGGTTTTCACTTGCTCAGGGGTGTCTGCAGGGAACACTCAAAAAAGTCTGCTTGACTCTTTTGACCAGTCCCTACATACACTCTTGTATCCATTTCTTGTAAGAACCTTCCATATCATGTACATGACAAGTAAGGTAGCTCGTATTTCCTGATGAATTTTTGTTTTCACAACTTGTCAGCAGTTTTTGTTTAGCCAGTTGGTACTCTGCAAGGGACATGCAATATTGATGAAATCTGAAAGATTGCGTGTATGTGTGGTAGACATCCATGGATAAACTCTGGAATTATAGAGGCTGGGCAAGGAACCAGGGCTCCCTGGTGAAATGAACAGTATTTTCTGACCAGGTCTGTAAGATGACGATTTATACCCGTAAAAGTGATTTATTCGGTTTAGGTTAAAATGCATTTGTTATTACTATTGGTCTTTTGTATGCTTAAGGGGAGAGATCTTTTAGGGTTTACTTTTTAGAAACAAATTAGAAGTTAAAATACAAAACAGACCTATTTGTTTAAGTTGAAAATATATAGTTTATTATCACTGGCACTCTTAATGCTTTTGCTGAACAGGTTGATCGTTGAATATTTTTTCGTAATTTGATTATTGTTTAGGGATGAGAAACGGAATGAAGAGAGCTTTTTTTAAGGAATATCAGGGAAGGTGTTAAGTTACTGTTAATGCATATACTTGTTTGGAGGGAGGAGGAAATTATCTTTCTTTCTTTCTTTCTTTCTTTCTTTCTTTCTTTCTTTCTTTCTTTCTTTCTTTCTGTTTGTAGCTTTTTTAGTTCTGTATTAGTTTATGTGTGTGTGTGTGTGTTTCTGTATTAGTGTGTGTGTGTGTGTGTGTGTGTGTATACTTTGATAATAATAATTAAAAAATGTTCCAAATGTTCAAAGGAGACAAAGCAGCAAAGAGAGGTCACCAAGGATTAAAGTCCACACAACAGATTTAAAAGTTATAGCAAAACAAACAAACAAACAAAAAAGAAGTTCTTCAAAATAGAGGTTACTGTTCAGCTGTTTAAAGTATTGTGCAGATAAAATGAAACACTTTAGGCATGCTGGGGTTAAAATATTTCTCAGATGCTATTTACTTTCTTTTGGAATGACAGTACATAAAAGCATCAACTCTAAAAATACATAATGCTAATAATAAATGATATCTAAGTTTCCACAATGGTTTAGATACATTGCTGCAAAAGATTAGTGATGGTTGTTCGTGAGAAACTCTGGTACTCATCAAATTCCACTGTTTTCCCATCATTTCTTTTTAAACCAAGAAAGTATTTTTAGAACCCATGTTGCTGACATGGTCAAGCTATTTCACCTAAACCAGCACCATTTTTATAATCATAGCCAGTTGTGGTCCTAACGGAGACAGCTAAACTAACTTTGTTCTTAGCATCTGATGCACAGAATTATACTATCTCTGCATGCGATGCTTCTGTTTAGCAATAATTACAATCATTTGTAAGGTCATCTACAGTTTAAACCAAATACACAGAGTTAAAGATATTAAGAAATTGTTTGGAATTGCTTAAGCTACTGTAGGAAAAACTTTATAATGCTAAAAGCAGTTTGGTAGGGGATCAATTATGCAGAGAGATGATGGAGACCTTCATTTATTGTGTTCAAGAAAAGCTGGACATCCATTTATTGTAGATGCTTTAATCTGGTTTCCTGCACAGAACAGGGAGTTTTAGAAGGAGGGCATATTTTGTTTCAGATCCCATTAGGCTGTTCTAATAGTAGCATGTCTACACTATCTCGCTTCTTGTTTCGTAAGAGATCAAACAAGAAAACTAAACAACAGCATCAGGCACATGTTGTAGTGGCTCAGCTGAGACCAGATGAAATTCCAGCATCTGAGCATAATGGGAAATTCCCCCAAAAGTTTGGGACTCCTTTCTAATAGAGAAGCAGTTCTTACAAGCCTGCTGGATCAGATTAGAAGCCCATCCAGTCTATCATTTTGTGTCTCGCAGTCATCAGCAAGATACATTCAGAGAGTTCATAAAGGTAGAGAGGAGATGTTACCAGAAATAGGAAGTTATGATATATATGCGTGGCTTGGTTCATATATCACACTAACCCTTTGATTTGGACTTGGTATGTTGGATAAAGCCAGCCATTCTAGATCATAAACTATGTTTTATGCTTACCATTATGCATTGTGTGAAACCAACCAACTGCAGCATCTTCAACTCAGTGTAATAAAACAAATAATGTCTTGACATGAAATGCATGCAGCAAGTTCTCCAGGTTATTATATAGGACTGAATTCTAGCATGTGATACAGTAGGCTACTAGCTTGTAAGGGGCATCGTGCACCTCCCAGCATTGCTCACAATTTTCAGAAACTTAACTCTTCTATGGTGGAGTATAGCAGAGTTTTTCCCCTCTGATTGCTGAAACTGAATTTATGTTTGTCACTAGTGATCTGGTGACTGTGTTTGTGGATTGCTGATTTTATGGCTCTAATGCGTTGATTATTGTGTTCTTATGATGTTTGGGATTTTTATTGTTTTATTGTTTCTATATTGCTTTGGGCGCCATTTGGCAGAGAAATGCGACTTTAAACTTTAATAAGTAAAGCTGAGAAAGAAAGTGTGAGATGACTGGTTGGATTTGTGGCAGAATGTAATATTTTGTGGGGAAGACCTGGTATCTCCTCTAACAACGTTCCTAATAAAAATGCAGATATTTTTCAATACATTAAAAGAGAGCCATAATCTTATTAAAGAGAGAATCAAATCATGTTAATGGAGGAAACAGAGTCTCCCCAGCTCAAGCTTGGTAGAAATTACCCAGGCACTCAACAAGACATATTTAGATAAGATGTTTTATTGCAGACTAGAATACAGGAATAAATTGCCTTCTATCAGGATGAGAATGCAGTTCCCGTTTGTATTCTCTGCAGTTTAAATCTGGTGCTTCCCCTTTCCTGCCTTTCCCACAACTTAACAGATACTTTGCTTTGTGATTCTCAGGCTTGGTGCTAAATAGCAGTGAGTTAGTAACATAAGTTGCATTCCTGCTCTCAGTGAAACTCCACACCAAATGCAATATGTACCTTTCCCCCCAATATGTTCACTGAGCACTCAGGAGTGAGAGTGGGATAGAGGGAGTCTGCTCCTGCTGTCTACATCAATGTATCCAACATTAAAATAGATGGGTTCGTTATCATCCTGTACATGTAGTTACTGGGAATGTGAAGGATGTGTGTTTTTATTTTATGGTTTTTATATATATATAAGGTGCACTGGGGATGGCATTTAATTTCGTTGTACGAGGTACAATGACAATAAAGTTTACAAAGTTTACAAAGGGCCAGTGAATGTATTTCCCCCCTTTTCAGAAAACTCAGTGTAGATGGGACGAGCAGACTATATATAACTATAGTTCTTTATAGGAACAACAGAATATTTCAACTATTCAGTGACTTTCTGAAGTGTTGCAAGCTTGAAATAAAGAATGTGTGTGTTGAGTTCTGCTCCAAGGTCAACCCATGACTTTGGACCAAAACAATCTTTCCGAATGTTGTTAGAACATTTTGCATTGGCTATATTCCAACAGAGCAAAGCTCAAACTAGCTTGAGATTTCTTGCAATAGGAAGTCCCCTTTTCTTTTGTTTTATATCCAGGGCTACAACAGTTGGTAGGGTTATTATCAGCTATGCAACTTGCAGAAAAATTGTCCAGATGGAAGATGTTTAAACCTTTCAGAAACATTCAAACAAATCCTGAGAGCAAACTATGGGAACACATATTAGCTCTTATCTACTGAAGAATCAGTTTAGATTAGGATCTATTAGCAGAAAATCCCTTAGGATTTTTAGTTCAACAGAGAAATCATTTCATTAAACATAAATAAAATAAACCCCAAGACCCTCACCCAACACATTAACAACACAGAAAAGCTAATCATGCCCTTGTCATCATTCAGCTGGACTACTGCAACATGACTACACGGGACCACTTAGAAGCTTCGGTTGGTTCAAACTGTTACAACCAAATACAAATTAGCTGGCATTTGCCAGTGGGAACACCTTATACCTGTGCTGTGGGGCCCTGCAATGGTTACTAATTACAAATACAATTTTATGTGCTGACCTATAAAGTCCTGCATGGCTTGGCACCTGTTAACTTCAGAACTATATTTTCCCACTAGAATCACCCCAATCATTTTGATCTTGCTGAGAAAAGCTGCTGGTGGATTCCCACTTTCCAGAAGTCAAGGGGGCTAAGGATTGGAGTATTACTTCTTGGTAGCAGGGCCAGCTTTCGAGAATGGTCTCCCAAGGGAAATTAAGGTAATTCCCACTTTAACCGCCTTACACAAGGAGCAGAAATTGGCCCATTTGGGTGTGATGTTACCTTGGGTGAGTTTTATAAATTGCTGGCTGCTGGTGTTTACAGTATGTGTTCTAATTGTTCAGTTTCAGTTTCCAAAGTGTTTTCAAAAGAAATCTTGTTCTACTTATAACTCATGGAATAGTACATTATAGCACAAACACAAAAAATAATGCAAAAAAAAAAAAGACACAGTAGTTACTGCCCTATGATCTATAGTTAGCAAACAAAATCTGTATGTATTCTGCAGCTCATAAGGATAAAAAAAAAGGCAGAATTTCAGACCTAATTGTGTAGTACACACCAATGGCACCACAATAAGGTAACAGGAAGTCAGAGTGAATGGAAAACAAGCAATTTTCTTGAACCCTGAAAGTTGTTTGAATAAACTTCCAATCCAAGTTTTAAAAGTGGTTTAGATATAGATGTGATCTGACTCGCTTTGATCTGGGTCCAGGGAAGGAAGGCAGTAATAAGTTTGCAAAGCTGCTGCTGCTGCTGTTTCCATTACATTGGGTTACTTAAGTTATGACTCAAATCAAATTTTTGATAAGATCGGTGTTTCCATGCTGCATAATGATTCTGTATTAATTTTTGTAAGATCGTTTTGTATCAAACCAGATTAACCCCCCCCCAAAAAAAAGTTCCTTAAAAAAGTCAATTGACTGCATCAAAAATATTCCACTTGAATGCCTTTGCCATAAAACTGCCATAGCATTTGAAAGATAGTCCTTTTTAACACCCTATTTATGCATTCATGGTTTATTAATGGTGTGGAATCACTGAAGGGTAAAGATATACAAAACGGAAATGAAAACTGAGGGGGTGAAATATATTTACAAACTGCGTTGTTCCAAGAAATTACCTTAAACAACCTTTTGGGTTTATGTGATGTTATTACTGAACAGTTCTCCTTCTCCTTCTCCTTCTCCTTCTCCTTCTCCTTCTCCTTCTCCTTCTCCTTCTCCTTCTCCTTCTCCTTCTCCTTCTCCTTCTCCCTCCTCCTTCCCCTCCTGAAATATAAATATATGGCTGACCATTAGCAGATGCGTTATAGTGTTTTGTATTCAATGCTGTCACAGGTCGTTTGTGTCAGAAGACAGTCAAATTCATCACAAGAGTTCTGCCTAAACAGTCTGGTAACTGTAGGATTGTTTGCTACACACTTGATTGACCTCAAAAGCAGAGCTTTCCTAACTTTCTTCAATAAATGTGCCTACCAGAAGCTGACTTAGGGCTTACAGATCTGGATGGAGGTTTTACTCTGGACTTGGTATGTATTCTTTATACCAAATTTACATCATATTAATGTTCTACAAAGCTTTGAAATTCTCTCAAAGCTATTTTACAAAGCCATGGAGACTCTAGTTTCTAAAAGCTGTGTGGCTTTGCTTTACCTTGCTTCTGAGTCTCTTTCATCATTTCAGATATAGGGAAGACACATTTATACATACGTTCTACTTATGCATAAGCTTCTGCCAAAACTTTCAGTCAGCCATTGGAGAACTGGAAAACCTTCTGTAAAAGAGCAGTGCATACGTAGAAGACCCTTCTAGTTGCTGAAACTGCCAGTGATCTAATGAAACTTCCTGTCTAGGCTTTAAAGCTTTGCAATGTAAAGCACCTTTTTGAGATGAACCCAAACCGCCACACACCGGCTACTTGTATTTCTGCACGACGCCATATTCAGAATGATTTGGAGCCTTTTTATTCTTCCTGCCTAATTTTCCCTATTAAAGACAATTTGGCATGTGTATTTGTGTGTGTGGGTCTATACATGTGCACAATTTCATAATTCCAGGTCCATCTTAAACCAGGGAATACTCACCATCACTCTCGTTAGAGATTTAGCATCATTACTTCTCATTTAATCTCCTGATGCTTGGATACACACTATTTACAATTGATTTTTTTTTTAATGCTCCCCACCCTTCATGCTAAAAAGGCTTTTTTATTCTGATTTAGCACTGTGTCCTATGCTTACAGTCATTTACATGTACCTTAGCAGAAAGGTTTAGTGAGAAAAAAAGAGATTAGATTAATTTAAACTAAATTAATTGCTTAATTAAGAGTACCATAAATTCCTAAATAACTCAAGATTATAAATTGTGCTAGTAAAGTGAGTACCAAAAATATATTAAATACTACAAATATTAAATAATATCAATATTGCAGATATTATAAAGAGCATCAAAGTCAAGTCCCTTTCAAGTCAAGTTGAACTTCTGGTCATTTCATGGGCACATAATGTAGTTTTCTTGGTAGCAATTAGACAAGGCCTATTACCTTTTATTATTATTACTGCTGGTCACACAGTCAACCAGTTGTTTAGACTGAATTTGACATTTTTATCGAGTCCTTCCCAACAACCTGGAGCAGGCAGATGTTGTTGTTTGATGGTGTTAAAGGTATAGATGCAGGTTATAAGCTGTTCCAAGTAAAGCTGCCTTTTGCAATTGACTGATGGTGCTTTTGTCAATGCCGATGGTCTTCAAGTGGTGCTCCAGATGTTTTGAGATTGCACCCAAGGGGCCTACTGCTATTGGTACTATCTTTGCTTTCTTTTGCCACAGTTGTTCTATTTCTATTTGCAGGTCTTTATATTTTGTGATTTTCTCCAGTTCTTTCTCTCCTGTTCTGCTGTCTCCAGGTATTGCGGTGTCCACCATCCAGACTTTTTTGTCTTTCTTATCAACAGTTGTCAAGTCTTGGGTGTTATATAGCAGGTGCTTGTCTGTTTGAATTCTAAAGTCCCAGAGCACTTTATCTTCTTCGTTTCTATTACTTTGTCTGTTTTGGGGTCCCACCAGTTCTCGCTTGCAGACAAATGGTATTTCTTGCAGCACCATTGTTACTACTTTGTCATGCAGTTGTTTGTAGTCAGTCTTCTTGCAGCAGCCAACTAGGCAGTCCACTGTTTCTTGGGCTTCTTTGCAGAGGTGGCATTTGCTGTCTGTTGCTGCCTTCTCAATTCTGGCTTTGTATGCATTTGTTCTTAAGGTTTGGTCTTGTGCAGCCAGAATTAGCCCCTCTGTCTCTTTCTGCATCTTTCCTGCTCCAGTCATTGCCAGGTCTTCTTGTTACCTACATTATTGTGGTGGTTGTTGTTGTTATGTTTTGTTGGATTCTTGTGCCTTGCTTTCTGTTCTACTATTAACTCTTTCGAAAATATAATATATAGAAAAATATATATAAATAAATACTGTTCAGTTCCAGTTTAATTGTTTGTTGATTAGGTCACTATTGTCCTAAAAGGTTATCAGAATAGTACTGTATATACAGTACACTTTCCCTTATGCTCTCAGAACAGACAGATACAAATGCTGTATTATGTCATAGATGGGGTCTTATATGGCTTCTATCCACCCGCTTGGGGGGGGCATCTTTTGGCACAGTGTATATATCCTGTTTATCCTGTGTTTTTAGTTATATTCACCACCAGGAGACACCATGTGATCAGTTTCATCCTCATTCGGAATCTTCAAATGCTGGGATTCAGATGTTACTCTATGGGTTTTGAATACTACTTTAGTTAGTAATATTAAATAATCTTTCTTAAACTACATTCTGGATCTTTATACAATTTAGACCATGATTCAAAATATAGTAAGTGTCTTAATATTCTATTAAAAATAAAGTTTCTGTTTTATTATTCCTCCCCAAATGTTTCCGAATAAGTACATTTACTTCTTTCAAACATTTCCACTACTACGTGGTTGAATAATGATTCCATTTTGTTCAATGTTTACAAAATAGTTTACTGATAATGATTGTAGTTTGCAGAAGTATAGCAAGGTGGCAGCACTTAGTTTAACTTAGCAGATTTCAGAAGGCTAAGTGGCATCGGACATGCTTAGGATTTGGATGGGACACTACCAGGAAAGACAAGGGCAAAGTTACTGGTTAGACCAAGAAGTTGGAAAAAATCTCTCTATGGAAGTCAATCACCTTCCATGTTTAATGACCTTCCATTTGAAAACACCTCAACAACAACAGCAGCAAAACCCTGACACTTTTATTTAATAATTTGTTTCCCAAATGAATGTTAAATGCTATGAATCTGACTCAGTTACGTAGATAATGCAAATACAATAAACTCATAACTGAAAATATATATTCTATCTTAGGTTTTGCACATAATTTCTGATCCATGTGTCCTCTAGAAAGAAAGAAAAACATGCATACAAAATAAACCTACCTATTTACTACACTGTTGCCAAGACTAGTACCAGGACCTGAGCTTTACTGAAAACAGATTTTATTTTACTTGGAATGACTAAAACTACTGAACAAGTATATTTCCTTGGCATGA
The DNA here is from genome assembly GCF_059951505.1 of Python bivittatus. Taxonomy (NCBI): domain Eukaryota; kingdom Metazoa; phylum Chordata; class Lepidosauria; order Squamata; family Pythonidae; genus Python; species Python bivittatus. The sequence goes on along the minus strand of NW_028277044.1, from coordinate 5,241,020 downwards.
AAGAAATAAGGGATTTGAATTTGGTTGTTTATTATTTTTTTTTAAAGTACTGCCTAAATTAAAACCTAGGTCTAGAAAGTAAACCCATATAGATTGATGTATTTACTGTATACAATTTTTTCCCCTCTCAGTGAAGCCTCAGTTTCACCTGAACTAATAGACTATGTGTTTATTAACATCTCTCCTAACTTTTTTTTTTTAAATCATCCATAGGCTTAAGAAGATATGCTTTGTCCCAGTCTAATATTCAGTGACCGTATCAATTACTGCCTGTGTGTTTTTGTGAAGTATCAAGAAATACACCAAATATAATCCATGCTGTGTGGTGAGGGAAATGGGAGGGCAGGTTATGTGATCAACAAAGGAAGAAGTTTGGAACCCCTTGGGCTAGGACCAGCAAAGAAGGCAGACTGCTGGTTTGAGTGTTTTTGTGTTTTCTGTTGCAGGGATAACATATGTACTGATATGGTTTTGATTTTTTTAAATGCCTTGCTGTGTAAAAACACTGATTGTCTTCTTTTGCCGTAAGAAAAGCTGCCTTCGTGAATGAACTTTCTATCAATACAGCCTTCTCTTTCAGTGTGCTAGAATGTGGAGTTTTGGTTTTTTAGTTACTGAAGAATAAATCCAACACAGGCATCACTTGGAATATGAAGATTCTGACTGATGGAGGCATTTAGACAGCACCTTTGGACACGAGAAACACCTTTGGAAACAGTCTGCTTCTTGGTTAAAGTCAATCTAAAGAAATGCCCTGTTCCAGAATAAGAGCTGGAGGCAATTCTGATGAACTGCATGCATATATGTTCTTTGTTTTGTTCTAAACACGAAACTGTATCTCTGCCAACTGTATTCATTGTGTTGTGGTTCATGACAACTTCATTCTATCCAAAGAAGCAACATTATTGCTGCATTTGTGAAGCCAGTAATGGAATTGAGCAAGTATTGATCATACAAGCAAATGATGTCATTGTTACCCAATTAACTTTTATTCTGCCTTTTATTTCTATTTTGAAGAATATTTTCTGATAAACGAAAGTTATCACAGCCAAAGTTGTCTCCTGGTCCTGCTTCTTGAAATAGATACTATAATTCTGAAATCAGTCAAGCTGTTGTGGGTGCTAACTCATTTCCAACCATTACAAAGTACTAGTTTGGAACTAGGACCTTTGGAAACAAAAATAGGGATATCAGATGTGGGCTGGAAAAATCTATGACTATGACATGGCAGCCCAGAGTTGCAGAAAACTCTAACTCCATCTAGCAGTTATTAGCAGTTTTGTAGCTGCAATGCCCTAGTAAAAAACCCTAGTCCCTGCCATTATCCTAGTACCCTGCCATTATCATGTAGGCCTTTGGAGAAGATAAAAGAGTCCTGTGGGCTACCAGTAATTCTAGGTATTGAGTAGCTTGGAGGAAGGCTCACCTTTACTCCCCTTGATCATGACATAAACATACCTCAGTAGCTGTTTTGTAGGGTATCACTTTTGTTTCCTACCAAAACAGAACATTGCCCTTAGCCCTACCCATTATAAAATAGTGTTTTTCCTCTTTCCTCAACACACTTTTAGCCCTGGATACAATCCAGCACATTTCACTGACAATATAGTGGCTGACACAGTGAAGGATGGAATCTTCCCAGGTCCTATAGGCCACTTTTTTTTTTTTTTTTTAATCCATTCAGTCCTGTTTGGTTCTTGGAGACTGCCAGGACAAGTCCCTGCAGTTTTCCTGGCAAGATTTCAGAAGTGGTTTGCCATTGCCTTCTTCCTAGGGCTGAGAGAGAGTGACTAGCCCAAGGTCACCCAGCTGGCTTCGTGCCTAAGGCAGGACTAGAACTCATGGTTTCCTGGTTTCTAGCCTGGCGCTTTAACTACTAGAGCAACCTGGCTCTTTATAGGCCACTACTGCAGATACTTCTTGCTGGTTGGTGGAAGTGCCCTTCAAGGCTGTAATGGCTTGAGCTGTAGGACAGACTGGAGTGGTGCAGCTGATCTCAGTTGCATTCCTTACAAACACAGGCTTAAACACAATGCAGCAGTTTCCAAGCTCCTAAAAGTCATGTTGAAATGGCACTTCCCCTGTGACACATTATATTCAGATTTACCAAGTGATGTACATGCTTGTGCAACACAATTCTCCTGATTTCATCTGACCTTTTGGTATATATCTGTTTCCATATAACATTTTGTTTTACCCACTTTCCTCTTGAAATATGCTTAATGGGGAAACACAAAGTGTTCCTGGGTAGTTTGTGCAAACTCTGTATGTGCATTTTAAAAACAGCACTGATGATGCCTATGTAATCTGGTATTATTCATTGTAAACAAGCATGAATGATGTTTAGGCAAAAGGTCTTCGAAGTTCCTGACTGAATTATGCCCGGACAGAAAAAGACTGAGACAGTCAAAATTACAGAATCATAGAATGGGAGGGTCAGAAAGTGCTTGGAAATCATCTAGTCCAGCTGCATGCCCAGTGAAGCAATCCACTACTACAGAATCCCCTTTCCAGCTTCTATCCAAGTGCATCCTATGAAGGAGAGCTCATTACGAGTAAGGCAGTGCATTAAACATTTCTAATAGTTAAAAAATTCTTCCTGATGTATATATTTAAATTACGGTTTCTTGTAATTGAAACCCATTTTTCTTGTCTTCCAGAACAACACTGAATAATTCTGTTCCATCTTCTATATGACAGCCCTTCAGCCCTACAGTCTTATTTTTTCCAGACTAAACATAGCCAATGTTTCCACCCATTCTTCTGTTCTCCTTCCTTCCTTCCTTCCTTCCTTCCTTCCTTCCTTCCTTCCTTCCTTCCTTCCTTCCTTCCTTCCTTCCTTCCTTCCTTCCCTTCCTCCCTCCCTCCCTCCCTCCCTCCCTCCCTCCCTCCTTTTCCCCTAGCATCTTGGTTACTCCAAACTGTAAATGTTCTTCCTAAAATGGTGATGCCTACAGAATACTGACACAGTATTCTAGGTGTGGTCTGGCCAATACAGAATAGAGAGGAATAATGAGTATTATTGATCCTGACATCCTAGACCGAATGTGTCATTCTTAATTTGTTTTGGTTTTGCAGCTGCATCACATTGTTGGCTTATGTTCAGCTTGTGACACCCAGATCCTTTTCACATATATAGTTTTCCCATATGATCTCCTGCATCCTATATTCATGCCTTTGATTTTTTTCTACACTATACTTACTGAAATTCATCTTGCTGCTTTTTTGTCCATCATGCCATCTTGTCAAGATCCTCCTGAATTTATGTTTGCTATATTTGTGATTTCTGCAGATTTGATTATCATATTTTTAACTTTGCCTCCAAGTAATTTATAAATATGTAGAACAAAATCGTCACTTAGCATCCTCAATGCATTCTTCACAGGACAATTAAACAGAGAGACATGTTTATGCTGGTATATGTATAAATTGGAATAACAAATCATTATTTTATCTAAACACTGTCATATAATACTATTAATTTCTGTGCACTAGCTGAACTAAGAACACCCAGTTCTGATGGTGGAAAGCTCATCCTAGGCCATGACCAAACAATCTAAAATGAGAAATAAAAGTTTTGGCCATTGTTTAATCCAATCATACTCTTACATATTTCTGCGTTTTGGGTTTTGGCATTGACAAGAATTCTTGTCACAAGGATTCTTAATATTAGCTGTTGAACACAATGTTTTATGTCTACAGTTCTGATACTATTGTTTTGTGGATATCTTCATCTAATCACTTTAGTTTTGACATCCTTTTACAACTCTAACTGTAATTAAATAAATGAAAGTATATGATGCATTTGGTTTGTATGCGTGTATCCAAAATTTGATCTGCTTTGAGCACAATTGTTTATAAAATTATGACTACGAGAAGAACTGATTGTAAACATCTTGTACTTTTTAGTCCATGGGTTTAACTAATACAGATCAAATGTATTTACAGTATCTTGCAAGGAGAAAAGGTCTATATCCTTCCCCCATCCACAATTCAAACCCTTTATTTATCTTGAGTCAAATATTTGCTTTTTGTAGCTTCTTCTCAAATTGATTTATTCTCTGTAAATCAGGCATCATTATCAGAGGCATAAAAGATTTAAAAAGTACACATTCAGTAAAGTAAGTCTTTTCTCAACAGTAGGATAGTGGTAATAAATTGGTTGGTAAAATCACTTTGAATTGGCTTTGTAAGTCTCCAGCAACTCAGTGTGGCTGTCATTTCATAAGGGCCTTTCATGCCTATTAGTTCGGAGGTTGTAAGCTTACAAAACTTTTTATTAAGAATAAAAGCCTTGGCTTTCTCAGTAAACTATTAAAACAGTTGCAACAAAAAGGCTAAAATGTACTATTGCCCAGTATTTCTGAAGATGTTGCTGCAATGTCAATATTAAATAATTTATTTAACATATGTCAGATTGTACATTTGGGTTTTGCCTAGGTTAAAAATAAACAAATAAGTAAACAAACATATAAATAAACTTGATGAGTAAATATATAATTTCTGGGGCAGGTTATCAGATCCTAGCAATAGTGAGAATAATGTGATATTTTGAAGCAGCCAGCGTTGGACTGGCTATTGGGTTCCATGATATCATTCTATGGACTATTGGCTGAAATTATTCTAGGATGAAGAAGTAATTCCCAGCTAGTGAGGAAGAGTTTAGCTATGCTGGATGAAAATTTTGGGGAGAGAGAGGGAGACGGAGAGGGAGAGGGAGAGAGAGAATTTCTTCCTTCCTCTATAACCTTGGACTCCATAACTGAAATGGGCAAACATTTCATGCTGCTTTATATAAAATACATGTGCAGCTTAAAATAGGTTTAAAAAATGTGTGAAATATAGTAAGCTATGGGATAGAATAATGAAATCCAAGCTACAGCAAATTACAATGAATTAATGAGAAGAGAACAAAAAGGAAAAGATTAAAAGGTCAAGGGATGTCATACATCTTCAACAGAGGGATTGCTATTTAGGATTGATTAAAAATAGCTAATATTATGCTACAAATGTAGAGGTGAATAACCTTGCTATAAGCAGCAGGTGTCTCTGGAAAAACAAGAAATTTTCCTGTTTGGGGAAATTAGCATAGCTGCTGTAAATAACCAGCATATGAAGCTAGAACTAATACCGGAATGTGGGCTTATTTGCATATTTTAAGAGAAATAAATAACACAAGCTGAGCCTCTGCACAGAGTTTGGATTGGTTGCCAGACATGATTGGCAGCTTAAGGTTTGAACCGTTTCCACTGAATATCAGCAATGAGCAAGGTGATGCAAGAAGATATGATCATTCTATCTGCCATATTAGATGATCTGTGACTGCTGTTTGTGGGAACCCAGGTCACTGACTCCTTTTTAAAAGGCCCTGTTCCTAACAAAGGGTTTACAAGGAAAGTTCCAGTTGCTGCTATTTACGCTCACCTTTCATGTTTTTATTAATTGTAGATGGAACATCAAAAAAATCATTACTGGAAAAGTAAAGCCAGGGAACCATACCAAAAATCAAGCTAAACGTTCATTTCCATTTAGAGCTTTAAAAATAACACAGTACCAGGTTGCCTACATAGAAATCCTATTTTCATCCTGCCTAACAATCAAGTGGTGTTAAGGAAATCAATGTTAGGCTTCTTTCGTGTGCATAAAATGTCCTAGTTATAGTGTTCCATATATATATTTTTTTGTATTTGTGTCATTTTCAACCCTGCCTTTTTTTTTAAGGTGCTTTCAATCTATTGAGCCTCTTTTATTTCTAAACTAAATAAAGTTTGTGAAGTTCAGACTGGAGTTCGTCTGCTGATTTGTATAGTTTGCTAATGGTGGTTTAATGAGTATATGAAAGAGAGAGCAAGAGAGAGTGCCAGAGAGACATTGCTCGGTATTCTGCATATGTCGAAGCAAGATTCATAGAGTTAGACTGTAATTTTATACAGGTTTACTAGGTTACAGGAAGTATTTCTTCTGAATAAACATGCATTGGAATAAAGTATTATGAAGCTGAGTGGCAACAGTCATTCTTGCAGAGATGCAAAGCTATCTTCATCTTCCTCCACTATGTAGGTAACCTGATGTCCCTACCCTAACCCAATTTACAGAAATTATATTCCCATCATGAGGAACATAGGTGAAATTTTAGCCTTGCAGTGGGGCACAGTGAGGGAAGGACCATCCCTCAGCATGCCACAAGGAAACCCAGGGCCCCTGGGAAAATCTGAAAGGAGGAGACACTAAATAGTCATTTTAGGGATCTTTCACCCTCCTGTTTGAAGGGGTTAATGACCCGCTGCCAATAGTATTTGTGTGGTCTGTTTGTTTGTTTCTTTTGGTGCCCTCAAGTGGGTATTGACTTCTGGTGATTGCCTGGACAAGATTTCAGAAGAGGTTTGCCATTGCCTCCTTCCTAGGGCTGAGAGAGAGTGACTGGCCCAAAGTCACCAAGTTGGTTTTGTGCCTAAGGTGGGACTAGAGTTCACAGTCTCCCAGTTTCTACCCTGATGCCTTAACCTCTACATCAAACTGGCTCTCAGTCTTTATGTAGCATAGGAGAAAGCACATCCTTGTCTCCCCTACCATACTGAGGATATCATGTAGGACATGAAGGCTATATGATCAGTCTTGAGTATATCCAATTCATATAATGCCATCCCCTTCAGCCGTTCACCATTCTTTCTATTGCATTTTTTACATTCTCTGCATAATGGAGAAGAGAGAATGCCCATTGGAGTCTCACACACTTTATTTTTATTAGGAGTAAATGATAATTATTTACTTATGTAAGATTCAGAAGATTCAGGAGGAGGAGGAAGAGGAGGAGGAGGAGGAGGAACTTCAGACATACTTGGACTGGGCACAAAAACTATTTTCTGACCCCAGTGACTGCAGCAACTATTTTCTTTAATAAAGATCTTGTTTGCTGAGTTTTATAATTAATATATATCTTGCCCAAGACAGGAACACCAGTCCAGAAGTATTATGAGAATTGCAAAAACTGCCTCAGGCATTTTAAGTTCTTGGACAGTTTAGATATCTCGGAGTTTGCATAGCTATATCTGAATTAATAACATCCCCATAATGTTCCAATTTAATTGGCTCTCAGCATTTTAAGATTGAAAGCAATTACACCAACTTATAGAGAACTGAAATACAGTGTGAGCTTTGAATTATCTGCTTGCATAATTATGCTGGATATCCTTTCAACTCTAAGTGGAGGGGGGATAAGTAATCTAAGACATGTATTATAAAGTCAATGGTTTTTCTTTAGGGGAAAAATGAGATAAATTTAATATTCATGAGAAGCTTTTCTTATCTAATGACAAATGAATGAAAAGGTTAAAAAAATCAGCAATCGAGTGACCCATAGAAAGTAATCCTCATTGTGTATTGGAGCTCATAATTACCGATAGATCCCTAGGGGAGCAGCATTTGAAAATTAAACATTCTTACCTCATAACATACTTGAATAAAAATGAAAAGTGCTTACATTATTTTTAACAGATGTAAAGAGAAGGGCAATTGTAGCTTTTCTACCCTATATGTGAACACACACACATACACACACTAAACAACAAGATGAACCAAAAAATGACAAAATAAGAGACATACTCAGTTAAGATCCTGTTATTGTATGTGCACTCTAACACGTATTAGAATGGTTTTTAAAAAGTTATCTAAAACTTCATGAAGGAATTCAGTAGCAATTGAGAGAATATGACCAACAAGCAGGATCTGAGCCAGAAGATTTTACAGCAGAGCACTTTGAAATGCAAAGGCATTTGCCTACAAGTATTCCATATCATTGCATATAAAACATCTTAATGGGTATTTTAGTTTTATTTGGCTCAGCTCCATTTGCTCATAATTAGAATTGGTAACAATTTCAAATCAACATTCAAAATCTAAGTTGGAGCTTTTACCCCCAAATGGTGATTCTGTCAACAGCTCCAGGACATTTGACTATCTTACTCTTTAGATTGGACACCCCTATCAATTTTGAATGTGAAACTCTTGTTTAAATAGCATATTGCTTGCTCTAGGATATCAACTAGAAAATGAACCATTTCTCCTGATAGTATGCAATCAAATCTTATTTAAATTCATGTAGCTGAATTATAAACATGTCCTTTATGACACCCAGATTCCCTTGGTTGTCACTGTAGAGAAAAGCAGAAGATTTGGGTTTTTCTATCAATCTGTCCTCTGTCCTTTTGGTACTAGTTGCCCAGCTGATTTTCCAAGAAACCCTAACCTGGAATTTTAGGCTTCAATATTAGCTTTTTAATAAAGGCAATGTTATCATGGCATCCATGCTTCCTTTTGAAGTTCAGGAAACCATGTTTTATTTATAGCCAAAGCCATTTCTTCTTTTGATATGCAAGAACTAGCTTTTTCAGTAACTAAACAATAGGGAGTGTATTCTGGATGTCCTTGAATACACTTGCTCATATTAATCAATCAAATATTAATAATAATAATAATAATAATATTATTATTAATATAATTATAATAATTATAATTATTAATTATTAATTATAATAATAATTATATTATAATTATATTATAATTATATTATTATATATTTTATATATATATTATATATATTATATATATATATTATATATATTATATATATATAATTATTATATAATTATATATATAATAATTATATTAATTATAATAATAATAATAATAATAATAATAATTATAATAAATATAATAATAATAATAATAATAAATATTAATCAAATATTAAGAAAAATACAAACTTGACTGGGAAAGGGGGTGACATAACCCTTAAATTTGCCACTTGTGGAATGTTATCCAGGATAAATGTTTTCTATTGTTTAATTCTCACATCTAATTAATGTCTCTTATTGTTTGATTTGTTGCTTCTGATGCATTACATATACCAAATGTATCATTTATTTCTGTATCCTACATAGAGACTTGACCCACTTTAATAAATACTTTTCACTTTGCCTGAAGTACTCATGATTTGTGCTGTTGGGAGGGGTAAAAAAGCCATTTTGCAAAGTCAGTCTCTCTCCCAAATTCAGTGATCAAGTTTTTTGTTTTGTTTTTTAATTAGTTTCACACCAGAGTCGGGTGCCTGAGTTTTAAAGGCAACAAAACTATAATAATGAATGTATCAGTCCATATGATAAATTCATGGATAAGAGTACCAATTTGCCATGTATTATCAAGACCTAGGCAGATTTATGTATGTGATGTATATTCTATCTCTGTACTCAAATGGATATCAAAGATGGTTAACTAGATGAAACAGATGAATCTATTTCAATTTGTCCATTTAGGTGAACAATAACACAGTTATAGTCTGCATCTCTGTTGCCAAGAGTTCTATCTGTTCAGGCTTGAGGGTTCATACCTAAAATTATGCCATAGAGAAAAAAAATATGGATTTGGAAAGTGGCTGGTCCTTGTCTATAAGTCTCTCATCTAAGTTTGTTTGGTGGTCTTTACCAAAGTATGGAAAAGCTACAAGTTAATTGCCATGAGGGATTTCAACATCCCTACAAAAGTCAGCCTAATGCAACTGCTTCAGACTTCACGGAAGTCATAATAACTAATTAACGGATGTCATAACAACTAAATAACTAAAGTACTTTCTCAGCATGCCATCTATCTGGATTATTTTATTTTGTTTATTAGCCACCCAACTTCAATGGATTTGACAGAGATTTCAGAGATTAGATTTTCTCATGAGCAGACAAGCATATTACATCGGAGCACCTGATAGGATTCCACAGCTATGGGGACATGCACACACACCAGTAATAATCCAGAAAGTAGCAAATCCTGGAGCAAGGGCAAAAACAGTGAGTATCAGAAACTGGATTGCCATAATATCTTTTTTAATCTTTTATTTCTTTAATTAAAAAAAAATAGTCAAGATATGGCCAACTGGGTGTGTATATGGTTACACATGTTTATTTTATTATTTTAAATGTTTGTTATTTATTTTTATAACAAAGTATTATTTATTTCCAAGTAATACAAATAGATGCCCCCAAAGTGTAAGACCATTACAACTGTCTAGCTATATCACCACCAATTTTGAAAATGTAAAGCAGGAGTTCTTAAACTCTGTGATTCAGAGACCCTCTAAAATAATAATTGAAAACGTGGAACCCCATTCCTGAATCACTATTGATTTCACTGGGTTTAGATATGGGGAAGAAATAGATATATCACTTCATAAAATATATCTAATTTATGTCACATGTTCTTGTCTTAGGCTTCCTTTCATCAGCAATACCAACAGATTCTTTCTACTGTTCTCTTACCACTTTTCAGTTTGAATAAATATAAATTTCAAATAATAGGGTAAAAAAACCTTAACTTCACTAATGTGTACAATTCTTCAGATACTCCAAAGACATACCATGATGGAAGTCACCTGCTGGAATGAAACCACCCACCAGTCCCTATGATGCTGTGATCTACAGATTGTTTTCACAGTTTTTGACAGTTGGCTAGATCCAACAGTTCAGTTGTGTTTGGAACTTACTCCTAATGAGTGTGGTTTCACTCTGCCTGAGCAAGGCTCCACTTCAAATTGCTTGTGACTCTCCATAGGTAGGCAGATGTTTCTGCAACAAAACAAGAGTTCAAGCTCTCTGGCAGCCCAAGTCAAAATTACTACAGAGGATATTGCCCGATAAACAGATGGGGAAACTGCATACCTCCAGCAATAGCAGAACTTAGTGAACAATAGGAGCTTTGCAGATCCAGTCTCCAATTGTTATGTAGAATTTTAGGCTTTATTAGCATTTTAATAAAGGTGATATTACCATTTTAGCATGGCATCCATGACTTCTTTTGAAGTTTAGGAAACCATTCTTTTCGCCCTTTTAGTCAAAGCCATTTCCTTTGTTGTGCAAAAACTAGCCCTTTTAGGGACCATCAGTCAAATAATAGGGTTGTATTCAGAAGTTGCAAGTGTTAAAGAAACCAACCCACCTGGGAAAGGAGGAAAAGCAACATATTTTTTCACATCTAATCAATGCCTTTTATTGTTTGATTTGTTGCTTTCTGATGCATCATCATTTGTTTCTGTACTCTGTGTAAAGACTTGACACCCCTTAATAAAATGCCTTTTGCTTTGCCTGAAGCAAAGCAAAAGGCATCTGTGGTTCATATTGTTGGGGGGAGGGGCAAAAAAGCCACTTTGCAAAGGTATTGGGTGTTTCTCTATCAAATTCAGAGAGTAGTTCTTTCCAGCTCCACACTAACACAGGTGCTTGAGTTTTATGGGCAACACAACTATACCATTGCCAGCATTGCAGATTGTCCACATTTGTAAGGGAAGAGGGAATGGCATTGAGGGACAGGAGGAAGAATCTCTATCAAGTAATGGTCAGATAAAAGGGGCCTGAGTCGGGGCAGGAATGTAACATGAATAAATCTCTCAGACAAGCCTCTCCCTAGCTTACAAGGTAAAGGGAGGGACGGGAGAAGCACATTCAGACTTGCAACATTCTGTTACTATAGCTTTAGAATAAATGTATTACTAACCTACATGGCATTGGTTTTCTAGCCTGGCCTACTTAGAAGGACTGACAATATGGCAAGACTTGTGTCAGGAGAAAAAGAGGAGAGGGGAAAACCTTTCAATAGTGAATCAGCTAAAGACAACTAAAACCCCTCATTAGCTAGAGATGAGATGGAAGTGATGTCATGAAGATATACCCCTAAAAATCAATTGTAGAGGTGCTTTGGGCTGCATAAATGAAGCACGAGGATGAACCCAAATTTATAGTTAAGCCTTTAAAAAAGCAAGAGAGTTCTTTTGACTCAAACCCAAGATCCACTGAGCCCAAATCACAATTCCCTATATAGTATCCTACAAGATGATTCTGGGATGCTCATTAACAGATCATAAGGTCAACAGCTCTTTCCCAATGTTGCTCCAGCAACTCCAGCAACTAGTATTCAGTACTGTCTCTGAATTTAGAATATGAGTATCAGTAGACTATCATTTCGTGCCAGTGGATTCCATTTATTAATTCATTATATTTTCTACTTTTAGCAATTACTGTCTCAGACTCTTTCTGCATATTGTTTTTTTCATCCAACTGTATACTTTTGCTTAAACATCTAACCCTAGGGAATACTTGTTGCCACAAAATGAAACAGGACCAAAAGTACAATTGTAACCCATGTAGGTATGAAGCAGAGAAAGCCGACCCTTCATTCCTTCATGTCACATTTGTTTTCTTTTCACCATTGTAGAATTATGCTATGTTAATAAAATGAGAATTAAACGTACATGGATAAATAATAAAGAAAGATATCCCTAATCCTTACTGAATCTTGAAGTGCAAACTAGCCTAATATAAAGCACATTGACAAGCAGATTAAATGTAGAAACTTTAATGGTCTAATTTCAAGTTAAATGCCATGAGGCAGAAAATACTGCATAAAAATAAAATGGTACATCCACTCAGGCATGCTTATTGAAATTAGCAGGCTCAAAAATTCAATCTGGTTTCCATTACAAACAGTAGCAAAGGAAGCAGGTTTCTGATAATTGCACAAACAACAGACGACGCATTGTGGAGGTTATGGCGACAAAACCAGCCCAGATTAAATAGGTTAAAGGTCATGGTCATTGGTCAGAAACCAATTTATGACTAAATCATGACTGGTTGGCAGCTATGACCCCTGGCATGCTTCTAATGTTTTAGGGGAGACAAGACAGCAGCCGATACATTGCCAGCGGCATCTTCATCTAAAATGAATGGTCATGCAACCATCACTGGGCCACCACCTTCTGTCTGACACAACCAAGTTAGTCACTGCTCTTGTGTCCAAATGAATAGGAAGTGTCTGGGGACTAGCTAAAACTTCCTTATTTGCACCCAGAGATGTACAAAACCCATCCAAGAAATTCCTCCAATGGAAATTCTTATCCTTCCTTCAAAGCTCCTTGAATGTTTCCTGGAGAAAAAGTGCTCACATTTCCTCTAAATATTGTTTTGGTGAAATCTAGATGCATTCCTAAGGGCAAACCTCTTTCACGTAGCTGCTGTTTTTGCCTTCTTCATCAAAAATGTTTTTCTGCTGCTACAGCACTCAGCAAGTATTTTCACTTTCTCTCCCTTGAACCTGTCATTCCTCCTTGCAGCTGACTAAATAGGAACCTGTAAAATTAGAGGAAGCTGGCATCCCGTGGTGTTTCTTGTTCTTCCCATACTGTGTTTGCTTTTCCCAGAGAGGAGAAAAAGCACACACACAAATATACAGAACGATCAGCTGCTGTGAGCAAGGGGCATGGCAAAGCCATACCTTAAGGCAGTAAAACATGAATGGTAGCAAAGCACCACAGCATCTTCACTTCGCAATGGGAGGAGAAATCCCAGAAGCGAAAAGGCACTTCCCTGCAGATACAGAGGAAATGTAGCAAATCTATCTTAGCTGCGTTTTGTCTGGAGCAGCAGCTAAGTCGATTGACTTTTGAAGTTAATCATAAAGTTATTGGCCCAAAAGCAAGAACTGCTGGAGTCCCCATGAGGACATTTAAGACCAGCACTGATCTTGCTTCAGTGCTCTCATTGCATATGGCAGGGTATTAAAGCTCCAATTTCCCCTTAATAATATCTTTTTACAGAAATTCAGGCCGTCCATTTCACATTTCTTTTCCTTTTGTTTCTAATTATTTTTCCACATTATCTGTCATATTACAATTCTTATTGAAAATATAACTCATACAAATAACAATCTTTGTTGTTCTCAAGCAAGTTACTTGGCATCTTTTTGTTTTCTTTCTATCACAGTAATTCCAAACTTTAACATAAATGAAGTTATTGAGAAGGGATTCGTCCAAAGATCCTGCTTCTGTTTTTCCCTTTGTTCCATATGCCAATGCTAATACTAATGGGTTCTGGAGAATTCAAAAGGCTTGCATTTTTTTTTTTAATAGCCACAATGTATAACCCCCCCACCCCCCCCCACCCCAAAAAAAGCCTAGTAGAATGAAATATTTTCAGTGGGTACAGAATTGTAACTGATTACTTGCAAGAAGCTGCAGAGGGACAAAAAAATGGGAAAGGAAGATAGTGGAAATAGGCATATATGGCTGGCCAGTTATGTTGTACTCTGAACAAGGACAATCCACTTGAAAACACTGTGCTGAAGGTCCACTTGTACAATTCTTACAACTAATTGGAGATATTATTTGATCATTTCAAACACTTGAGTCAAAGTCATAAACTCAGTCTCTTGTCAGAGTTGAAGCTGAAGTTTGTAATTTATGAGATAGATGATGGATAAGAGGGAAATTATCCACCATCAAGTCAGTGTCGATTTGGAAACCACATAGATTTCGTGATTTGCCCCAACCAGATCCTTCAGGTCTTCCAATGATACATCCATCACTGCTATAATTGAGCCTTTCCACCTTGGTGCTGGTTGTCCTCTTTTCTTTCTTTAAATATATTCTTATTTAATAGCTGGTGAAATGGTCAAGTGCTTTGAGAAACTTTGCAAGGTGACTGTCATTGGCTTTGAAATTTATAGCTGACATAATAAATCCCCCCCTCATAAATGTCAGAAATCCAGAACTTTCTCTATGGGCTTTCCAAACACTTTCAAAAGCTGACCCACACTACTGTAACATAATCTGAACGAGAAATAACTTTTCCAGAAAGGAATGCAAAAGGACCACCTTGTTAGTGCCATCATCTGGCCATCTAGAAGTAGTTCAGGACTCAAGAGTTCCTGAAGACAGTACCTAGAATCATTGTCCATTCTTTCCTAAGCTGACCTGTTAAATTTGCTTGTCTGTATCCATTTACATTCTAGGTCATCTTTAAGTAATCCAGCCATTTCCACTTTGAAACTATTTCTCTTTCCAAATCAGTTCTGAACTGAGTTTTAAGAAGACCCAGGCAATCAGCTTCAATCTATATATGTAATTATAATAAAACCTCCAAATCCTGATTATTTTAGCCATTGTTGACTCTTCTAGTTGGAAGAAATAAGAGGTAGCAAAAACAGCTGCACACACTGCACAGATCTCATGATTCCCTGAATTCTGCTTCTTGTTCACTAAAAGTGCAGCTTATGCAGTATCTTTGATTTAAATAGTGAAGGATAGGCTATTCTGGGTAAACTTAGAATAGATAAAAAGGAGAATACTAAGCAGAGCTTATTATGAAGGGGTTGCTTCCATAGTGACCTTTTATATGAGGATAAAGCTATTACAAACATAGCTCAATTTTCATCTTAGATAAATTGCAAAATTTGAAGCTAACCTATTTAGAACAATGTAAAAATTTACAGTGATTCTTTTCAATCTTCTACCTTTCACTCCTATCATTAATATGGTTAATATGGTGTCTCCCATGCAGGATGATTATAAAAATGTTGAAATATCCCTGAGATGTAGTTTAATAAAGGATTTCATTTCACTATGGGGGAGCAGGTGCAAGGATAAAATGGAGAAAGGAGCAATAGCATTTTCATATTTGCCCCATTCTTCCTAGGTATTAAAAAAAAAAGGGGGGGGGGAAATCCTATTCGCTTCAATGGAAGGAATGTAATGTCCATCAAGTATAAAGTGTCACCAAACTGGGGTTGCTTTTAGGCTCAGAATATCAGGAGTAGAGGAAGATGAGAAAGTCATCCGATAAGAACTTTTAAATGAACACAAGCTGTGGAATGTACAAAAAAAAAAGGGAATCCCAGAACATCTAATTGTCCTCATAATCTTACAGTTATATACAGGTCAGGAAGCCACAGTATAGACAGAACATGGTGAAACAGGCTGGCTCCAGGTTGGCAAAGGAGTGTGACAAGGTTGCCTACTCTCCCCTTATTTATTCAACCTATATGCGGAATATATATTAAGGGAATCTGGATTGGACGAAGATGAGTGTGGTTTTAAAATTGGAAGAAATAACTTACACTACGATGATGACATTACCCTGATAGCCAAAAATGCAAAAGATCTGCAAACTCTAGTAATAAAAGTCAAGTAGCAGAGTGAAAAAATGAGACTAAAATTAAATATAAAAAAGACCAAAATAATGACAAAAGATAGAACAACCAGTCTTAGAACTGGCAAGGAAGATATTGAAGTGGTGGATAGCTCCTGCTTTTTAGGATCAACCATCAACAGTAAAGGAACAAGCAGTCAGGAAAAACACCACAGACTAGCATTCAGTAGAGAAGCCATGGAGACCTTGGAAAAGATATTGAAATGCTGTGATGTGTCTGTACCTACAAAGTTCAGAATTGTGCAAGCCATGGTGTTCCCTGTGACACTCTATGGAAGTGACCGTTGGACTTGGAAGAAGCAGGATAGGAAGAGTATTGATGCTTTTGAACTTTGTTAGAGAAGACTCCTGAGAATATGAATCAGAGTACTCTGATGAGGAGTAAAATCTATGTGGTTGCTAAGAGTTGACAATGACTTGATGGCACATAATCAATCACTCAATCAATGTACAAATATCTATGTGACCTTTTTCCATCTAACTCATTATATGTGAAAGAAACAGAAGTTGTGGTGGATGAGTTAAGAACTATGGTGAAAGCGAAATTCACAAGTCATCCATTGGTAATCTGAGGTCTAGTAAGGTTGCAGCTTTTTTGGCTGTGCTGTTGCTCTTGCCATACCTTCCCTTGTCTCTAGAATAATACTAAAAATACACAAGTCATGAAGCTTTGCATAGAAGCTGAGATGTGGGTGGGAATCTAGGTTTGAATTTCACTCTCTAAGGGCAGATCTCTCTTTCTATCCTTGGAAGAAAAGATCTAAATCTGAAATTAGAGGATTAGAGGTAATAGCACTATAGCCTAATGCTCTATTTAAATTTTTAGTATGTAACAACATCTGTAGAAAACCATTCTATATAATATTTAGATTTTTCCCATTCCATCTTGAATACAAGTGCACCAACTAATTTTCAAAGGTTTGAACTGTGAATGAAGTGAATTGTGCAGTTCGAAAATGCCCTTTATATTTCCATTTTAGCTAATTAATTTGCATTTTGTCGTTAATTAATCAATGGGAGAATAGGGATTTCAAACATTAATTCTGCATGTGATGTGCTAACATAATTATAATTATTTATCAAATGATTGTACATTTAATAAGCAAGTGCTGATTGGAGTATCCTGATAACATTTCAAAATGCTATTAATCTGAACTTTAGGGAGGCTGAAAGCTTTGAGCTTATCAGGGAAGATATGCATCCAAAACCAGCCCATAATATATCCTTCTACATAAACAACTGATGAAGAACTGATATAGAACTGATCCTCAGGAACATTCATTCAAAAGCCAGGCAAATGTCATAAAAGTGAAGTTGATGCATACATTAGTTGTACTGCTGATTATAATTCTGCCTTTTAATGATTACTGTAGACTGGATGATTTACTGAAGAGATAATGTTCATGGTGAAAGACTAGATGAGGTAATAAACAGCTTCTGAAGGACAATTACAGGGGGAAAAAAGCAAAGCAAAGCAAAGCTGAAGGTTTTGAAATAGTCTATTTATGGCAAATATAGTTTACCAAAATTAACATTTTTCTTATTATCTCCCAGGAGGAAACAATTCAACCAGTAGCAGTATCCAACAGAAAAGAGGGAAAGTTTTACTTTTTTTAAAAAAAAAATTGTTTTCAAACTTATATCATAATAGAATTTCAAAATATATTTTGAGGGCAAGGGAAGTGGTCAATAATTAGGGCAATGCTTCAAGAAGAAAGCACCACTCAGAAGATATGATTGATACTGAAAGCAAATATTGTTAAAAGCAAACTGTGTATTTTTGGTTGATGAAATCAAAGGCTGGCCAAGGTAATTTTTTAAAATTATTTTATTTATATTTATATATCAAATTTGTCACCACCCACCTCATTAAAAACGACTCTGGGAGATTTACAAAGAAGTTAAAATCAATTAAAAATACAATGTAAAATGGTCTTGAATAAATAGAAAATAATTATAATCCAAGAATAGATGTTAAATTGGCAGGTAGCTCAGGGAGTGTCATCAAGGAGCCAGCCACCCCCAGGATTGTGTAAAATTGTTATTGCCTCATGCAAGCTGGCAGAGCCTGGTTGTTAATCCTTTCCAAAAAACTGGGAGAGTAGGGGCTCGCCACACCTCTGGGAGGAGAATATTCCATAGGGTGGGGGCAACGACAGAGAAGGCTCTCCTCCTGGGCCCCGCCGGCCGACATTCTCTTGCTGATGAGGTCCATAACATGCCCTCTCTGCCTGACCAGGTGGGACGGGTTGATGTGACGGGGGTTGAGATGGTCCTTCAGGTAATTTATAGCTGCTAAGTGAAAGAAAAGTAAAATCTATCCACCTCTTAGTCAGATGATATATAATTTAAGTCTATATCAGGCCCTTCAATTACCAAAGGTATAAGTCGAGGAAAATAGTTGGGACTGCTAAACAAAATAGGCAACATATGAGATAGGAAAGTGCAAATCAGTGAAAATCTGATCTGTATCGGTTTCAGAATTACTAATACATGATTCTACTCTATTTAATTTTGTAACAAAATATTTAATAGCTGCCATGTGCTTTTTGTACACAATACTAGTTTTCTTTAAAGTACCCTTAATCTATTCTTCTTTGCTATACAATTTGACACGTTTCATTGAAACAGGACTTTGTCCTCATGCCCCTTTTTAAAAATATATAATATTATTATACAACTTTTCTGAATGTAAAATGGTAGAGAAGGGCAGATTGCATTCGTTTATGCCATCCAAGCTTTTGCAGAGTTTATTGTGAGGATTCTGGAACTATGGGGTTTAAAAAATGTCACAGATTTATTTCTTTAACAGTGAGCCACATTTTTTTAATCTGGACTCCTGCCATTTGAGAAGCATCAAGGGAGCTGATATTCCCATTCTGCTTTTTACTGTGACCATAACTCAGCAGGAATCAAAACTGTGTCCAGCTGAAGACCCAGTAAAGTTCTCATGACACTTGTTTAGCAAAGCGGTCTTGCATTTTAGAGATGCATAAAATTCAAGAGGTAAATCCCATTCATTTCATCTTCATGCCAAGAGAATTGTGTTGAGGCGGTCTCTATTACTCCTCTGTCAAACAGCACAGGAGCTCCACAACCAGCTGGCTCAAGCAGAGGGACAATATGAGAATGGCTTGCATTATTTGTGAAGTACATTTTTAGCTGATATTGGATGGGTGTCATTCCTGTCTGTGGGGGCTTCTTCTTCTTCTTCTTCTTCTTCTCTTTCCCTTTCTCTTTCTCCCCTGAATTGTCTGCCTCTCAGTCACTCATTTATTTACTTATCTATCCATTGTATATCCCCCCTTTTCTCAGGAGCTCAAGGCAGTATACATAATCCTCTCATTTCCAATCCATCAAAAGCAGTTTAAAGATAATCCATGATCACCTTCACATCTGCTGATCTCTAAACACTGAAAGAAGAAGCAAAGGCCATAATTCAGTGGGCCTCTTCTTCTTTCACCTTTCTCCAGCTGCTGTGGGCCCTAGAGCAAAAAGTAAAAACTTAAAAAACAAAAAACCTTATCTCTATTTTACCTGAAGGGAAATCTTAAAAGAATGTGTATACTTCTTCCTTCCATTCATGTCCTTGCCTTGTATTATATGTATTGATCCCATTATCCATCCATCCATCCATCCCTATCTCTCTCTCCCTCCCTCTCTGTCATCTGTCTGTCTGTCTGTCTATCTATCATCATCTCTGAGCAGTTTTTAAGAGTGGAACTGAAAAGCACTTTTCTTCTCAAAAGACCTGCTAAGTTCTTTCAAATAGCTGCAGTTCTGAACAAGGAAAGAAACAGGCTACTTTTACTGCAGCGTCAAACATACAGCAGTTAAAAAAGCCCTTGAGTGGAAGATCTCTAAGTTAATTAAAGAACCACCTTTTTAGTGGAAGAAGCAGTTGTGTATGCCCTGCCATTTTCTGAAATACACTTGGTGTATATTAGAGAGAAATTCTTCTTCATAACTCAATTAAGAATATGGGAACAACTTCTTAGTTTGTACATAGTTTTGGCTTGACCTAAATGCAAGTTCTTTCTTTGACCAATTCTACAACTTAAAATACAGTCTTGTGGCTGTGCTTAAGTAAATGTTATTGTGATACAATTTTTCATTATATGATGCGTGAACTACTTTCAATGTTCTGTTCTGTTCTCTAATGGAATGCCCTTCATTTGTTCAGTTCCTTCAAATGTGTATATATATATATAGTACATACTCTAAATCACTTTGCATTTATCTTGCTGAAGTACACAGGACTCCTTTGGTTAAATATTATAAAGCCTTGGACAGTTTTTCAGCTATACCACTAAATTAAAAATGGTTTAGGCGTGTACTATTGTTTCAATATGATTTAGCTACCATTCATTTTAACCAGAATGTGGTACATACTGTACTCTTCACGTCCCAGTCTTTTTATAGATATAGTGTAAGCATGTCTAAGATGCCAGTTATGCCAACGCTGTTTTGAAAACTTTCTTGGCTTCACAAATGAAAGGTAAAACCTCTTTCAAGTTGAGCTTTACTCCAGGAGGCATCACAGTTACATCCTTGCAGTTTTCTAGGCAACTGTATGAAAATGGTTTACTGCTGCATTCTTTCATGGCAGTTTGTTTGTTGTAACTTCTTGATCCACCCCATAGTTCCTGGACCTCATAATTGTTAAAGTTTATTTGCAGCCAAAGACCAAATTATGATTTTATGATGATCTCTCACACAAGTGCTAATTGGCCCAGCTTAGCTTCTGAGTCCAGACAAAGTTGGCCAGTTTCCTATCTAGTGTACATGGCATTTTTTTTCCTCCAGGGAAATGCATTTTGAATATATTTTCTCACATATGCATTTTTTTCTTGAAGATATATAATGCACATCTGTATGTATATATTTAGCTATAAAATAGGTTTGCAAAATTCAGTATGCAAATGTAATTCATATCTTCCTATTCTTTTTCTCACATCTTAAATTAGAATATTCATCTAATTATTCTGATGTATTTCTTTTCCATCCCTGTATTTGTCTGAAAGAGTCTTTTTGGAACATTAGACTTTTACTCCAAAATTTGACCTTATCTTAAACTAGTTTTGTAACATAAAACACTTGGTTAGGATTTATTGCTCAAACAATGACCACCAGAGCATGTTTGTGGTTCTGAATCCTTTACTTACCATCCCGCCCTTGAAGATGGAAAGTAACCTTTACCAACAAATAAAGAATGTCAAAGAGGTATATTTCAAAGGTGAGGCATATGTAACATTGAATCTGTTTATATGTATATTGTATATTCAGCTTCGGCTGAACCCTGGTAAGACGGAGTGGCTATGGGTTAATGGCTCCTCTGTTTCCGGGATTTTGTCATCTTTGGTGCTGCATGGGGTGGCGCTGCCTCAGACAGACCCAGTGCATAATCTGGGGGTCCTCCTAGACTCACGGCTCCTGCTTGAAGAGCAGGTGGCAGCTGTGGCATGGAGGGCCTTTGCACAACTTGGGGTTGTGCATCAGTTACGCCCTTTCCTGGATCGGGATGCCCTTCGAACAGTCACTCACACCCTTGTTATCTCTCAGATAGACTACTGCAATGCGCTTTACATGGGGCTACCCTTGAAGAGTATCCGGAGGCTTCAGCTGGTCCAGAATGCAGCCATGTGGGCTATTGTTGGTGTCCCAAGGAGGGCCCATGTAACAGCTCTGCTCTGTGAGCTGCATTGGGTGCCAGTTTGCTTCTGGGTTCAATTCAAAGTGTTGGTTATCACCTTTAAAGCCCTACATGGCATGGGACCAGGTTATCTAAGGGGCCGCCTCTCCCCTATGACTTCAACCCGTCCCACCCGATCACACAGAGAGGGCATGCTTTGGACCCCCTCAGTGAAAGAACTTCGACTGGCGGGGTCCAGAAGGCGGGCCTTCTCTGCGGTAGCCCCTGCTCTTTGGAACATTCTGCCCCCGGAGGTGCGATCAGTCCCCACACTCCTGGCCTTCCGTAAGGCTTTGAAGACCTGGTTCTACCACCTGGCCTGAGGTGGGATGGGAATACCTCAAGCATGGGGATGACTAGCCCCATAGAGTCCTTCTGCCTTCAGCCTCAGATTTTTCATCTTCTTGGTCTCTCCTTCTTTTTAGTAATGTTTTAAATTAAGGTTTTATGTGTTTATATATTTTATGTTCTAATGTTTGTTGTGAATTGCCCAGAGGTCCCCCATTGGGGGGAGATGGGCAGTTGAAAAAATTTAATAAATAAATAAATAAATAAATAAATATTAATTGTTTATTAAATATAAACAATGCAATGATTGTGAACCAGTTGCATATTTGCATAGAATTCACTAGGATTCAGTGTCCTAAACCGGCCTCTGTTCACTTGTAACACGGACATATTATAGGAGCTGCACTATTTAGGGCTGTGCACTGACTGCAGAATTTGGTTCAGGGCTAGTATGGTGCTTTCGAAATTGCTTATATCATACTTATAGCATGCTCTGTATCCCAGAAGGTTTGTGTCTTTCGTTCAAGTACCCTAGCAAATAAATTGTAAGCGTAGCCTGCAGAATTTGTGACCCAAATAGCAGAAGGCAAGCTGATCCCTCTCACTGGGAAAGCAAACACAAAATGGTTTATATATGAAGCCATGAACGTCATTAAATGGGACATTCCTCCAAATGTTGAGTCATCTGCAGCCACTGAAATACAGCCATTTCTTTTGAGAAGACCTTGATAGAGCCATGTTGAATATATACTATAATATTATATAACAATAAATAGGCTGTATTCAGCTTAGAGAATCATGACTTGCACTGGTCTGCCTCAGATGTTGAACCAGCATACTTATAGACTGCTTTGTTATTCTACCATATCTGCACTACTTGGAGCTCCCTTCCTCAATGGCCATATTTTTCTATAGATATGCTGAAGTTGAACATAATGGTTGTAAGGCTGAAAAAGGTAGGGGAGGAGGAAGGGTGGGAATCACCTTATGGGAAAAAAAATGAAAAATGTTTCAGAAAATATATACTGCACTGTATACATACAGTATACACTATAGGTTGACCATATACTTTTTCTCTTTCTCCTGAATGTGGCCCTCAATCCTCCTTTTCAGAACAAAAATTCTGCACCCAAGCCCCAATGAGAAGGGTGGAAAAGCTCCAGAGGAAACATACAAATAAATAAACAAACAAACAAACAAACAAATAAATTTCCTCCTCCAAGAATCACAGAGTGACAGTGTGGTGATATTTCTAAAGAGTACCAAAATTTATACCTTATTTCTTTCTTTCTATTATAAAATAGTCTTAAAATATCTACTTTATAGCTTAAATTATTTTTAAAAACTCCCTGTCCCCCAAATCAAAGACAGACCACCGGAAGTAACCAATTTTGCCCTGAACTGCATAGATAAAATCCTATGAGGTCCTTATTTATAGCAGCTCATGGGTAACTTTGAGCCATTCTATGTTTCCCAGTCCAATTACCTGTCAGCACTTTTGTTGTGGGGAAAACAAGTGAGATATAAATCTAACAAATTATATATTGGGGGATATCCAGTTTCCTTCCTTAATTCCAATATATTCACTAACCATTACTTCTAAAAGCTTGCTTTACAAAATGATGACAGTCAGATTTAGGTTATTCCCAAAATTAGGAGACAAAATATACTGTAGTCATGTTGTAAAACTGTACTGTGGCTTCGCAAAAGAACTTTACACATTCTTCCATGCCTAGCAAGGCACAGCCTCACTACAAAGAAATCACAATAATTTTCCAAACCATGGTACAGTTAATGAATCAAATACACCCACATTTAATAGCTGTTTAACAGAAATATGAACATGAAAAACAAAGAGAAAAGAAAAAGCTTTCCACATTTTAGAATGAGCTATACCTACTGTTTGATCCAGCAAGGCAGTCAGAATTCTATGGGGACATCTTGTTTGAAAACAGTGGGTTTTCTTGATCAGCTTGCTATATGACAGGAGGAGGGTAATAATGAAAACACCCTGTGCTGTGCCACAGAAATCAGAGCCATAGAGATCAGTGAATTAATTTCAAGTTCTTAAACAGGGCTTTGTGGGCATGTACCCTCCCACACCATGTAAAAATTAGGGCATTTAATGATTCATAATTCACACACATAAATAAAGGAAACAAAGAAGAATATTGAAAAGTGGAAGGCATTATTTCCAAAGAATGAGAATCTTCTCCCTTTAAACCTTTCTGCTATAACCAGAATGGAGAACCTCTATACCTTAACAGAACTTCCAAATTTCTATTCAATTAACTGTTTGTGGTTCACCAGCAGCTATATTCAGGTCATATGTAGAAAAGCTCCAAAGATGTTAAGAGTTGTATTCTTGAGTCTGCACTTGATTGTATGATTTTTTTTTTATGAGGAAAATCAAAGTCTTTTTGATCAGGGTGAATGATCACAGAAATTAACAAGATCTGGGCCTAAGCCCATGCTTTTCAGAACATAGCAGTGGTGCAGCCAAATCGGCTTTCTTAAAAAAAAAAAAAATCATTTAAAGTGTACTTTTCCTGTGGTTCATGGTATGCCTTTGATTTTGATGAAGGTGATGCCAATGCTGAAGAAAAATATATTATTCAAATGTGAGCTGCTTTGATTTGAAAAAAAAAGGGGGAAAATAAGTAAATGATGAGATCAATGCTTCTTTTCAAGTGGTCAATGGAGAGGAAAGAAAAGTTAGGGATCTGAAGCCTGTTCTAGGAGCCACATGTTTATGGTTCATTTGTACTTTTGCCCAATGAGCATTGAAGTTGAAACTATTGGTCAAACCGAGAAGGAACAAAATTAATATTTGAGTATGGTTAATAGTACAAGAATCAGAGTTATAAAGATCACCTCACAAGTAAGATTTTGTATTTTGTCTATAGAAAATAATCTAAATATACAGTACTTCTAGAAAATTGCATATTCATTATAAATCAATTTTCTAGATATGCTAGAGAGAAGTGAGGTCATTTCCTTCAAAGAGCAGCAACAGTTCAATAAGCCTCACATTAACAGCTATAGGAAAGAACATAAAATAACCATAGAACCATTACGTTCAACAACATTCCCCTTTTTTGAAGTCTTTCATACATTGTTTGTATAAATATATTACCCTTCTCAGATACTGCTAGGTTTAAAGAATGCAGATAATCTATGCAATGAGTCATCTTAATCAATTATCATGATTACTATAATTATGTGACTTTGGGGGCCTTTGTTGCTCCTGGGTGATGCCTATTACAGTTTTTCTTGCTCAGTGTTTGCATTGTTTTCATTTATACTTTGCTTCAAGCACTTTGTAAGTAAAAATCTGATCCAAAGCTGAAACAAACCAGCAAACAAAGAAACAAACAAAAAATAGCCTGCTTATAGCCGTACAGTATATGCTGGCAAAGTGACTTAGGATAACAAGCAAAAAATGAAGTCTCCATTGAGTCAGGCTTGATTTCTGAGAACTTCATAGACAGGTCCTGGTAGTCTTTCTGGTAAAAATATCAAAGTTTTTGCCCTCACCTTCTTCCTGGATTTTGCTTTAATTTCTCAGTCTATCCTATATTTTATGGTAGTCTCCCATCAAAGAACTAAGCATCTTAAACAGCCAAGCTTGGGTAGGCATTGTTGAACTTTAATAACACGTTTGTCACTTGATATCATATGTTCTTATAAACATATGTTGACATGAAATCCTATACATAGTTCTACTTAGAAATTAGCCCCATTAAAATCATGTGGAAAAAAGTGAATATTCTGGAAAGTTGCATGCATACAAAAAAAATGAACATTATATGCAATATAATGTGTCTTTTAAAAATGTATTAATAGCACTTACATCGGAATTGTTGCATTAAGGTAGCATGTATTAAAGAAAATTGCAAATAAAACTACATTTATTAGAGAAATGTAACAGCACAGGCTTTCAAGATTTTGTTGTTATAACCTACAGTAATAGAGTGATATTTTGGGAATCTTGTTTCCTGACCTGGACTATCTCAAAGGGCTGGCATCCACCCTAAAACCTCTTAGAATTTCTCTCTGCCCTATCTTATACCAAACAAAATCAAGGCAGGGTTATCTTGAGTTTCTTTCTCACACTTTCCCCTATCCCAAGACTGAGTTGCCATTTCTCTTTCCTTAACAGTTCATCCTTTCCTTCCCCAAATCATCTTTACCTACATTTCTTTACAAAGGATCAGAGGAAGAAGAGAAGACATATACATTTCTATTCTAAGATAGAAACAAATACACAATAAACATCTGGGCATACTGGTTACTGTGTGAATATTGAGGAAGCGTTCTACAAAAAACAGGGATGAAGGTAGGGCAAGAAAAGCACAGATTGTTTCTATAGACTTCAGGCATTCTGCCAGCCGTAATGACTTCCCATGGAACTCTGGAACCTGTAATTCAAGTGCAGGCATTAAGACTAAAGATTTCTAAGGAGGTTCTCAGTACCAGTTTCCAAGAATCCTTGGAAGAAGTTTGCCAGATGTCCAAAACCTGAAGCTTTGAGGCTTGAAGCTTATCTTTAATGTTTTTAGAACTGGGGTGAAATCTCAGATATCTTTTGCTATTAAATCCTTACCTTATTTCTTAACAGTCACCCTGTATATTTCATAGCTGAGCTCTACATCTTCACCATTCCTATGAGTCTATTATTTCTAGTAAGTCTCTAAGCATTGTCTTTGTATCTGAGCATCTGAGTACTGAGAGCCACCATAGCTATAGTGATATTGAGCCAATACAATATATATTTTAAATGGATTTTATGGATAATAGATTTAAATTATGCCCACTGTAATATACTGAGATATTTTGTGCCAGAAAACATGATTTCAGACTGTGTTACAATGCATTAAAATAGAATCTGTAAATTACTAGACTTTAGAGAGCTTAAGAATAAAACTGTGGGTGTACTTTAAGAATTTTGCCTTGAAGAAAAATGCAAATCTCCAGAAGTACTTATTTTATTATTATGTTTTGCTTTCATGTAGGATAATTCCAAAAGTAGCAGCAACATATGTATAAGTGCTGGATGAATTTTGTACAATGTGGTTTTGGCTTTTGTCTATTACAGCATTTTAAATCATTTTAGCAAATTAATGCTCTGCTAAACAAGAAAACACCACGGCCATAAATTAACGGTTTACATTAATCTCCGTAATTCACTGAATTTGAGAAGTTATTACAAGGGATGTTTTGCTTTGTAGCTACATTTCTGTGGATTATTAATGAGCAGGCTAAACCAAGAAAATAAATCATATCCTAAAACTATTCAGTAATTTAAATCTTTGTCTTAAAGGATGTCATTTTGTCAGTTTTCCACTGGAAAAATAGATCTTGCTCACCCTTTCTCTCAGTAAATTCCTTTCCTACATACATCAAACTATATTACCAGGTTGATGGGTTCTTATTAATATCTAGTATCTATTGAATATGCATTTGTTGAATTGAATTCAATTATGCTTTGTTCATTTGTACTGATCATACACTACAGAATCCAAAAGAGCTGATCACTGGCATTTAAAAAGGATTCATCTAATCTGCAGATGGCAAGTCTATCAACAGTTGATAAGATAAGTAAATAGAACATCCATATTAAGAGGCAGTGATTCAAATGATGGGTCCAAACTGCAGGGAAGTATTATTGCTTTCACAGTTGCCTGTTAACTTCCAGAGACATTTGGCTGGGTAACAGTAGAAGTAAAAGCTGGACTAATTGGTTTTGTATTCCCAATTTAGAGAAGTGCTTATGCATTAAGATTCTTATAAAATAGACATCAGCATGCTGTCACAGGTCGTATGCTATGGTGAATCACAGTTTCAATTAGAGCTATCGAGGAATCTCTGACTTGATGTGTCTGAGTATAGCATGACTTGATCTGAAGTTATTCTGGAAAGTAAGGGTAACATTACAGTAGTGGGAAATGAGCTTGCTAAGTCAACTGCAAGGTTCAAACCTGCTAGCAGTCACACAGAAGAAAGAAGTGGGTTCTAAAATAGCAAGTGTGTGTGTGTGTGTGTGTGTTTTCTTAAATAACCACTATTTTCCAAAACATCTGGGAGGGATAACAGCCCATCTGGCACTCAATATTCCATGCTACTGGTGCACATGTAGAATCCCTGAAAAGATCCTTGCCAGGTTTCTGATAATTGAAGATTACCACAACAGCCACCTTCTCTAATTAGCGCTTGGGAGACATGCACCTAAACAATTAGCATAAACATGTGAAAGCAGACATACAAATTTTAGCTCAATGACCTCAATTAATAAGCAGACATCTGAGTCTTCACTAAAGTCTATCCAAACATCAAAACTAAGTACAACCTATCGGCCCTAAGCTCACTTGCTGCCCTCCCTGAGAATCAATAGGCTAACTCTATGCTTGGTCATCAGAGAGAACAGAAGGATGGACCAGGTGGACCTGGCAAGTGATTGGTTGCTAAATGGACTTACAAGTAACATATATGCTTGAATTATTCATGGCAGTCCATGAGATCTCCTTGAAAATATTGCAGCAGGTTGAACAATCAAGGACTGAGCAGAAACAGGAGTCCAGCTGTCATTTGATTTACTGAGACATAGTTATGTGGTGTGCAGGTAATCTAAGGTCAACTGTGCAGGGACACCATTATTAATGTAATAAGAATACAGCTGCTGCAATTAAACTTTACTGGGAGCCACTTGTTCATGAAAGTATAATGGATTTTTCAGTGCTTCTTATCTTCATGCTTCCTGTGAGATAAACTGTTAAAATTCATTTACAGAATGGGAGGTATTGATTAGATTCAGTGATTAACTGAATGCTGACAAGAACATTCATCATATTAAGATGTTCACCGTAACGAGGGCTTGATGATTTTTTTTTTTATTCTGGAGAGTTAAAGGTGGTACTTAAGCTATATATCTATATCCATCCATCCACCCACCCACGCACCTATCCATCTATCCATCTATATCACAGAAAGACAAAAAAGCAACAACAACGAGATATCACTTTATAGTGCATTATTCCAACCCACTATTGATACCTCTTTGGGTTTCCATCAGTCTGCATCTTCTCAAAACCTCTTCTAAACTGAAAGCTGGTTAATTAGATAAGGGAAATGTATAATATAATTTAGGTGGCAGTTTATTATTTTCTGCCGTTAAGTATTCACTGTGAAGGCCTATGCAACAAACAATAGAAAAAGATTCCATCCAGCATTTTGAACCAACCAGTGAAGATATTTTCCAAGTGCCTTAACTAAGTAGTTTTGATTTACTTTTTTTAGGTTTGCTTCAGACATTACGCGGTAGTAAATCTAGGCTTATTGCCAAGAGCACACAGCTGCAACTAATTCCAACTGCTGGATGAATGTATATGTGTGGAACATGTTTTCAAACACATCCTTAATATAGTCATACACTAGGGTTTCTTTCCATATGTAAGCCTTTACTATACACTTTCAAAGTATTAATGTCTATCTGTTTATAAGCTATAACTGATTTAATAGAATAACGCCTATCTTGTGAGATGTACTGCTTGCCCCTACACTTTTGAGATCAGATCAAGGTGCTCATGATCACAATAACACCAGTTATGGCTTAGGCCCTCTTTACCTTCAGGACTATTTTATATTCCAAATGAAATCTGCCTGCTCAGTGTGGGCAAAGCCAGGAGGGAGTTCTGTGAATACCGACTCCTTGAGAAATGAAGAGGTAGGAACCACAGGAGCTTCAAAGCAGAGGATCCTCTATAGTTGCCTGTAGTGGAGAAAGATTCCCCCCCCCCCCGATTTTATATACATATTCTGCTGTTACATTTTCAATATTGTAAGTCCCTAGAATCCAGAGAGATTTGGTGTCCTGGTTAAGGCATCAGGCTAGAAACCTGGAGACCATGAGTTTTGGTCCTGCCTGAGGCACAAAGCCAGCTGGGTGATCTTGGGCCAGTCCTTCTCTCTCAGCCCTAGGAAGGAGGCAATGGCAAACCCTTCTAAAATCCTGCCAAGAAAACTGCAGGGACTTGTCCAGGCAGTCACCAGACTGACTCGAAGCCCTCCTCTCCCAAAAAAGGATCCAGTGAGTAAGCAGCATACAAATAGGCATCATCATCATCATCATCATCATCATCATCATCATCATCATCATCTAGGTTTCATCTTAGAGCTATCATATCTAGCCTGTCAAAATCCAGATGGCCAGCAAAAACTAGAGTTTTTTATCTCTTTACTGCCAACTAATGGTCTTCCAGATTTTTGCAGCCAAGATAAAGTAGCACTGTCTCATCTGTTACTTCCAAGCCCTAATGGAAATCCCAGCATTTTATGCTTGACCTCAACATTGCATAATCAAGTGGCAAAAGCAGAAAGTGATGCATATTGAGTTGAAGATCCAGGCAATATGTCAGAATTAGACAACTGATTATCTTCAAGCTATTTTGGATTGATTCTCACATAATCCCTGTTATTAATCATACTTGATGAGGCTTATAGAAATTGTAATCTAGTATATCAGAAAGGCATCATTCAGCTCATCACTATTAATCTCTTTATTATGAAATACGTTTCAGTTGGAAGGAATAGTACAAACAATGATATAAATGCATTTCAGACTATTTTTGCCACAAGAAAGAATTAATCTCTACAATGCACAGTTAATAATTAGGAATTCCATTGTGCTTATTTCTTTCTCACTAAGTGTATGGAATTTGTGCTATTATTTCTTAGAGCTCTCTTGCTCAGGGTTCTTTATTACCTCGATTCTGTAGCTCAGGTGCAAAACTTTGCATTTATGAACCCACTGTTGCAAATTTTGTCTAGGCAGGGCATTCATGTCATCCCATATACAGGTACTGGGATCCAAAGAGCCATGTGACAAATCCATTATGCTCAAGGAATAGAGTCATTTTGCATACCAGGTGGCTTATGATACTGTGAAATAACATAGGGAATGACCACAAAAAAAAAGGGGGGGGGGAGTTCCTATTGCTGCACCTGTCCTTTGGAATGTGTTACCCTCAAGCTGCCTCCCAATTGAGCCCATTCTGTTGGGAGATGTTGTATCTGTTATTTCTGCTATACTATAATGGTTTTGTTTGCTATACAGTATCAGTTTATATTGGTTTTGGGTCATAAATTATGAGTCATAAATCATGAGTTTGGGTGTTTGTTTTTAGGTATGCCATCCAGAGTCATAAACTATGAATTGAATAAATTACAGTAGCCTCATAAATGAATAATAAATATTTACATAATGAATATTGGATGGATAGAAGCAGCCTGTAATTAAAGCATTTTTTAAAATCTTGTATTAAAGTAATGGCATAGGTTCTGGAGGACTCTGTCGGCCATTGATTTCATTTCAGTTTTGATTAGATTGATTGATTAAATACCATTCAGTTGATGTCAACTCTTAGTGACAACATAGAGTTTCTCAAGGATGATCCATCCTTAATCTGGTCCTTCAGGTTTTCTAACACCTTGAACCCACTGCTGCTATAATTGAATCCATCTACTTGCTGCTGGTTGTCCTCTTCTTCTCTTTCCTTCCAACTTTCCAGGAATTAGAGTCTTTTCCAGAGAACTTGGTCTTCACATAATGTGTCCAAAGTATGGTAATTTGAGCCTGGTCATTTGTGCCTTGAATGAGAACTCTGGATTGATTTCTTCAAAGATCCATTTGTTTCTTTCTTGGCTATCCATGCTATTTCTAGGATACTTCTTCTTCAAAGTCTAACTTTCTACTTCCATAGTCTGTCACAGGGAAAACCATTCCTTGTACGTTTTTTATCTTTGTAGGCATAGACACACCCCAATATTTGAATATCTTTTCCAAGGCCTTCATGGCTACTCTAACAAGAGCTAGTCTGTGGAATATTTCTTGACTGCTGGTTCCTTTACTATTGATAGTTGATTGGGCTGAGAGAGAGTGACTGGCCCAAAGTCACCCATCTGGCTTTCTTGACTAAGGAAGGCCTAGAACTCACATTCTCCTGGTTTTTAGGCCATCACTTTAATCATTAAACCAAACTGGCTCTCTTATTTTTGGTATTATTTAGATTGGTCAGTTATCCAGTGTGCATCAGCAATAATGTCTCTCTCAGCCCAACTCACTTCACAGGGTGGTTGTTGTGAGGAAAAATAGGAGGCAGGAGTATTAAGTATCTTCACTGTCTTCAGATATATGTAAAAAAGGTGGAATAAGGAAGCTGCAGTCTGGACAGAACCTGGTGAAACAGACTGGCTCCAGGTTGGCAAAGGAGTACAACAAAGCTGTATATTCTCCCCTTATTTATTCAACCTATACATATGTGGAATATACTGTATACTGAGGGAAGCTTAATCAGAAGATGAGCATTGTTTTAAAAATGGAGGAAGAAGCATCAATAATCTGTGCTATGCTAATTAAGGTTAAATATAAAGATGCAATTCATAACAACAAACTTTTCTAAAGCCATCTTAAACATCTGGTATCTTTCTATGTTGGGCTCTAATCTGTGTTGGGTGATCCTAAGCATTATTTGTGACATGGGAATTAAAGATATTGTACTATACTGTATTTTGTACAGTCTATTAAGTCTCCTTTATTTGGTATTGGTATCTACATTGATCTCTCAAACCTGTTGACCACTGTGTCATTCTCCAGATTTGTTGGCATAATTTGATTAGAACCTTTACAGATTATTTTTATGTTGCTTAACATATTTTTGTAAGATTCCATCAATTCTTGTAGCCATCTATCTTGGTAATGATTGGAGTACTGATCTAACTTCATTGTCTACTGCTAGAAGTTCTTGTAAATATAAAACATCTTCTAAGCTATCTTGGATGTTGACATCTCTACTGTACAGAATTTCAGTATACTCTTTCCATCTTAGTAACTGATTCTAAGAAGGTTAAACAATCTGTCTATTGGTGTCCTTTAGCATACCAATTCATGGTGTAAACGTACTTCTGAATTTTGAGATCTTTTGGAAGACTTTCCTTGTTTGTCCATGTCTGTTTCCATCTTCAATGATTTTACAGATGAGATTATAATATTGCTTCTTGTTTCCTTCAACAGCTGTCTGAAATTCTTTGTTAAGTTCTTTCCTGAGATCTTTGTCTTTCTTACCTTTGGGTTGTCTCCTCTTCATGGCAATTTCCATCAATTGTTGCAATACCCAGTTTGCCTTGGCAGTCTCTTTTCACATTTATCCTTAAAAACTTCTTTGATTCATTCCACAGTTCCTCTGATTTCCTATCAATGAGTGCAGGGTTTCAAAGTGATTCCTAATTTTTGAAAATGATAGGCTTATGATCAAGATCATATTGTGGAAACTGGTTGGCTTTCTCCTTCTCCTTCTCCTTCTCCTTCTCCTTCTCCTTCTCCTTCTCCTTCTCCTTCTCCTTCTCCTTCTCCTTCTCCTTCTCCTTCTCCTTCTCCTTCTCCTTCTCCTTCTCCTTCTCCTTCCCCTTCTTCTCTTGGAACTTGCAGACAAAGAGTTAATGTCATTATTAGTGATGACCAGGGGCTCACTGGTCTTTGCTATTATAACTGAGCAATTCCATCTCTTCATATCAATAATATAGTCAGTTTTATTTCTGTATAGTTCATCTGGTGATGACTGTAAGGTTTGCCCCGTTCGACAGAGAAACTCCCATGACACGTGTGGTTCACAAAAGAGGTTTACTCATGAGTAACGTAGAGGTTACAAGCAAAGCCAGGACTGGCTTGGTACATTTGCATTACTCGTTTATACACCCCCCTTCCCACACTTTTCGCCCCGCGATCGCATTACCGCTGCGGATTATCAGCCCCCCAGTAATCCCCCTTAATTGTCCATGATGGCAGGTTCAGCCAGGGTCCATTGTCCTTGATTGGCAGTCCCCTCCGGCGTGGGTTGGTTCCCCTCCGTTACGTGCAAACCCTGAGGTTTCTGAGTTGCGTAGTGATCTCGTTTCGCTGCCTGCGGCCCCGCTCATTGTTGGCTCGCGCTGTTTATCAGTGTAGAGTTAAAATTTCAGCTGCGGTTTTCCTGTTTGACTGGGCGCAGGTGGCCCATTAATTAGTGGTGCTCTCAGTTCCTCTTTCCCTCAGCTAGCCACCCCTAGCGGAGTTTGTGCGGTGCGGCTGCAAGCTTCCCCAAAGTGCCATGCCGGCCAAACCTGACATACCGCCCCCCTGAAAACAAATCCCCCCCACAAATTTATTTTGGTTTCCTGGGGTATTTGTTGTAAAAGTCCCTCACTAAGTCCGGCACTTTTATGTGGGCTTTGCTTACCCATTCGCTGTGGGACTTGGAGAAATGCTTCCACTGCACCAGGAGCTGGATCTGCCCCTTGTGCCTCCTGGCATCCAGTATCTGGTTGATCTCGAAGTGCTGTTCCCCACCGACTATGATGGGTGGTGGCACCACCTCTGCCTTGTGCCAGGTGTTCCCCAGCTGGTGCAGCTTTAGCAGGCTGCAGTGGAACACCGGGTGGATCTTCCCGAGGCTTTTTGGGAGCGTCAGCCTGACGGTTACCGGATTGATGACCTCTGCGATGGGGAACGGACCCACTAATCTCGGGCTGAGTTTCTTCGATGTCTGGTGCGTCTTTAGGTTTTTGGTTGACAAATTCACCTGGTCCCCCACTTTCCACTGCTCCTCGGGGAGTCTCTTGCGGTCCGCATGTTTTTCGTAGTCGGCTTTGGCTCTTTGCAGTGCCATGTGCGCTGCCTGCTGGGTGGCGTCTATTTGGGCGAACCAGGCATCCAGGGAGTCAATTTGGGATGCCGGCTGAGGCAATTCTGGCATGGGGATGAAGTCTCTCCCGGTGGCTACTTTGAACGGGGAAAAGCCAGTGCTTTTGTGGACGGCGTTATTGTAGGCTACTTCTGCGAACGGCAGTAGCTCTACCCAATCGTCCTGTTGGTGTCCCACGTAGCAGCGCAGGTACTGGTTGAGCCCCCCGTTCAGGCGTTCCGTGGCTCTGTCCGTCTGCGGGTGCACCACGGAGGAAAGGGCTTTCTTCGTCCCCACCCGCTTCAGGAACTCCCTCCAGAACCACGCGATGAAGTTGCCGCCCCGATCGCTGACGACCTGTCGGGGCGCGCCATGCAGCCGGTAAACATGCTGCACGAACAGCCTCACCAACCTCTCTGCCGTGGGGACTTGCTGGCATGCTACAAAGTGCGCTTGTTTGGAGAATAAGTCCGTGACCACCCAAATGGCGGTTTTCCCCTTACTCTCCGGGAGCTCCACTATAAAATCCATGGCGATCTCTTACCATGGGCCGTTGGGGTCCGCTACTGACTGGAGTAACCCCCTAGGCTTGCCTTTAGCCCCTTTCGCCGTCGCGCACACTGGGCAACCCCCCGAGTATGCCTCCACGTCCTTCCAGAGCGTTGGCCACCAGAACTGCTGCCGAATTAAGTGGAGCGTCTTCACGAAGGCGTAATGCCCCATGTTCCGGCTGTCGTGGGCTCTTTCCATGACCCCCCATCGGCACTCTTCGGGCACGTACAGCTTCCCTCCGTGCCACCACAACCCCCCCTGGCTGGTTAGCACGTCTTGGTTTTGCTCGAGCCAAGTGTCCCGCTCCGCCGCTTCCGCAAACCCTTGCTCTACCTCAGGCGCCGCGTCCTGCCGCTCCCCCTTGGTCTGGCTCCGGGTTACCGCCTTTGCAGCCAGTCTGCTGGCGGGGATGATGGAGTCCACGATTTCCTCTCACAGGCTGGCTTGCTGGGGCATGCGAGACAACCTGCCTGCCAGGAAGTTACACTTCCCGGGGATGTTTTAGGGTGAAACTGAATCTCCCGAAGTATTGGGACCAACACGCCTGTTTGGGGGATAGCTTGAACGGGGTCTTCAGGGCCTCGAGGTTCTTGTGGTCCATCCACACCTCGAATGGTTCGGTTGCCCCCTCCAATAGATGCCTCCACATGGCTAGCGCCCACTTGACCGCATACGCCTCTTTCTCCCACACCATCCACCTTCTCTCCGTCTCTGTGAATTTGCGGGAGGCATAGGCGCACGGGTGGATGGCCCCCTCTGGGCTGGGTTGGAGCAGGACCGCCCCCATTGCCACATCTGACACGTCTACTTGGATGATAAACCGCCGATCTGGGTCGGGATGGCGCAGGATCGGCTCCGCCGTGAACCACCATTCTAACTCCTCAAATGCCCCCTGGCATTCCACAGTCCACGGAAGTGCCATGCTGGGGTTGGGGGGCTTCCCGCTGCCCTTGGTTTTTAGTAAGTCCATTAGGGGAAGAGCGATTTGGGCGAAGTTCGGGATGAACTGCCTGTAGAAGTTCGCAAATCCCAAGAAGCTTTGAAGTTGCCTCCGGGTTCGCGGCGCTTCCCAGCCCAGGACATCTTTCACTTTCGCCGGGTCCATCTCAATTCCCCGACTGGATATACGGTAGCCGAGGTAATCCAGCTGCTCCCGATGAAACTCGCATTTTGAGAGCTTTGTGTACAGCTGCGCCTTCAGCAGTCTCTGGAGCACCGTGCGTACCAGGCTCATGTGCTCCGTCAGGGTTTCGGTGTAGATGAGGATGTCGTCCAGGTAGACCAGGATGCTCCGGTAGAGTAGGTCGTGCAGCACCTCGTTTATTAGCTGCATAAACACCCCCGGGGCCCCTTTTAATCTGAATGGCATCACAGAAAACTGGTAGCTTCTGAGCGGCATATTGAACGCCGTCTTCCACTCATCTTCTGTGCGAATCCTAACCCTAAAGTATGCTTCGTGCAAGTCCAGCTTTGTGAACACCCTCCCCTTGGATAGGTGTGACAGTAGGTCCTTCATCAGGGGGAGGGGGTATTTGTACTCGGTGCTGATTGTGTTCAGCCCCCGGTAGTCCACACACATCCGGAGCGAGCCATCCTTCTTTTCCCAGAATAGTACCGGGGCCGCTAACGGTGACTTCGCGGGTTGGATGAATCCCCGCGCCAGGTTTTTGTCTATGAACTCCCGAAGGGCGCCCATCTCCTTCATTGACAGGGAGTACATTTTCGGCTTGGGCAGCTTTGCCCCTGGCTCTAGCTCAATGGCCCAGTCACTGGGTCGGTGTGGTGGAAGCTGGTTGGACTCCTTCTTCCCAAATGCCACCGTCAGGTCCTGGTATTGCCTCGGGATGCTGCCGCTCGCCGTGGTTTCCCCGGACTCTGGGCCTTGTCCTGCAGTCGTCCTGCTGGTCACTGCTGCCTGCCTATGCCTTGGGATCGCCGCGAGCCTCCGGGTCTCCAGCGCTGCCGTCGCTGTGGTCACCACCCGAGTCCCGACCTCAGTCTACTCCTGCCTCGTCCCCCCGTGCCTCGGATCCTCCACTTGCCCGTCTGTGGCTGCGGCCGCGCCTGTCGCCGCTGGCCGGTCCTGCCTGCTCTCGTGCTCCACCGGCTCCTCGGCCCCGAATCGCACTGCCTCCGCTGCCCAGTCGACACGTGGGTTCCGTCGCCGCAGCCACGCGAAGCTGAGCACCACTGCGTAGTCGGCGATCGGGACCACCACGAACCTTAGTTCTTCCCGGTGACTCCCGATCGTCATCTGGACCGGCTCTGTGTAATACTGAGCTGGCTCCCCCCACGCCACCGAGCTGTCTAGCTGGCTGAATGCGATGGGTTCCCAGAGGCACCGCAGCTGCAGGCCGAGCCCCGAGACCACAGCTGGGTGCATCAAGCAGTGGGTACAGCCTGAATCCAGCAGCACCCTCAGCTGTGCCTCCCCTCCAGACCTCACCCCCCAGATGCATATCCTCTCCCATAAAGGAGGGCAGTCCTTATCCCTGATTGGGTCCGCGCGCCTTGGTTCCCCGGCTCGCACTGGGACGCCATTCAGTGCGAGCGCGCCTCGTTTCCCGCCGGCTCTGAATCGTCCCCAGAGGATGGCGTCTCAGGGGTCGACCACCCCATTCGGCCTCTTTCGGTCACCGCCGCCACTGCACTCTTCCAGTCGGTTGTCTGCCCTCTTTCCAGTAGGACAGGGGGGCTTGACCTCAGGCCAGGGTGGGGCTCCTTCCCCCTCCGTCGGACACTGCACCGCCCGGTGGCCTCTGCCCCCGCTCCGGAAGCACAGGTTCGGGGTTTTGGTTGCCTCTCGCCCCCCCAGTGGGCTGCCGCCGACTGCTCCGCCTCTCCTCTGAGGGTCTCTCCCTCGGCTGGTCTCTCGTCTGGTCCCGTCGCCTCACGCTCTGTTGAATCTGCCACCACGTCGACTCTGCCGTCCCAGCCAACCAGATCCAATCTTTCACTGTGGACGGGTCATCCCGGCCCAGCGCCTGCTCCAGGATCTCCGGATTGAGCCCCCTCTTAAAATACGTCACCCTCAGGGACTCCGGCCAGTCTGTGAGCTTCTCTACCAACCTCCAGAACTCCAAGGCGTACTCGGACACCGACTTGTCCCGCTGCCTAAACTGCAGGATGTTGTCCTCGGCTCGCTTGGTGCTCAATGTGTCCTCGAACCTGTCCCAGAGCGCCTGCATGAAGTCCGGGAAGCTCCTCAGTTCCGCCGCATTGGCGTCGTACAGTCCGATCACCCAGCTAGCCGCTTGGCCATCTAACAGCTCGGCCACGTAGGATACTCTATCTTCATCCCTAGTGAATAGGTGACCACCCCTCTGCATGAAACCCCTGACGTGCGTCAGGAAGTGTGGCAGCTGTTCAGGATCCCCCGAGAAATTCCTGGTGATGCCTTGAAGTCTCAGGGCGTCAGCCACCCATTGGTCCACCGACCGGGGCGCCGGAGGCGGTACCAGCTGGGGTACCAGGCTGCCACCCCTGTTGCTCGCGCCATTGCTCGCCGCCAATGGCCCCGCTCCCAGCAGCAAGGTCTGGAGCATCACCTGCATGGAGTCTAGGCGCCCGATCCTCTCCTCCAGCCAGGCGAACTTTTCGCCCCACTCGCGATTCTGGGCCCCCGAGCCCTGGGTCATCATGACCCCCGAGCTGTCTGGCCCCTGGTTCATGCACATCAACCACTGCTCCAGTGGAGGGTCCCCGGCCCTGGCCACTGTCCTGTCACTCCCAGGTGGCTCCACCAGCCCCTCCTTGAGTCCGGGTTCCTCGTGCTCCAGCTGACCCACGGATTCCTTGTCGCTGGTCATGCCTGTGTTAGAAAAGGGAAACGCTCCTCGGTGGCGCCGGTAGCATTAGCGGTGAGTCCTGGCTTTATATAAGGTTTGCCCCGTTCAACAGAGAAACTCCCGTGACACGTGTGGTTCACAAAAGAGGTTTACTCATGTGTAACATAGCGGTTACAAGCAAAGCCAGGACTGGCTTGGTACATTTGCATTACTCGTTTATACTCCCCCCTTCCCATGCTTTTCGCCCCACGATTGCGTTACCGCTGCGGATTATCGGCCCCCCAGTAATCCCCCTTAATTGTCCATGATGGCAGGTTCAGCCAGGGTCCATTGTCCTTGATTGGCAGTCCCCTCCGGCGTGGGTTGGTTCCCCTCCGTTACGTGCAAACCCTGAGGTTTCTGAGTTGCGTAGTGATCTCGTTTCGCTGCCTGCGGCCCCGCTCATTGTTGGCTTGCGCCGTTTATCAGTGTAGAGTTAAAACTTCCTCTGCGGTTTTCCTGTTTGACTGGGTGCAGGTGGCCCATTAATTAGTGGCGCTCTCAGTTCCTCTTTCCCTCAGCTAGCCATCCCCAGCGGAGTTCGTGCGGTGCGGCTGCAAGCTTCCCCGAAGTGCCGTGCCGGCCGAACCTGACAATGACAAGGTATAAAGACATAATTTTTGTTCTTTGAGGATTGTGTTAGTAATGAAGTGATTGGCAGAAACTGATTAATTGTTCTCCTGCTTAATTTCAATTTTGTAGGCCATACAGTCCAAATACATTTTCTTCCTGAATACTCCCAGTGTTGGCATTCCAGTCTTCAAGCAAAAGCAGCACATCTTGCTTGTGTGTTTTGTTGATTTCAAATTGATCATAAAACTCATCAACTTTTTCTTCTTCTAAATCAGTGGTTGGAGCATCAACATATGGTTTGTCCACAAGTCTAATTGATATTATTCAGCAATTGATTCCATTGCAGCCAAGTACTGTTCTTGCTATATCCTATCTGACTATGAAAATAACACCATTCCCCTCTTCCTCCTACTCTATTTAATTTATTTATTTATTACTTCAAGTTGTATACCTATCCATCACAAATATATGACTCTCGGTGGTTCACAACAATTTCTTTTCCTGTCTTGAGTAATAAACAGAAGGATCTTCTGACTAACATTGTCTATATCCAGTCCGTTTCAATTTGCTGATGCCTAAGAATAAATGTGTAATTGATTCATCATTCATCATCCAATCTAAGGAGCCCATCATCCTGTATTATATCATGAATCATTTTATTAGTTCTATCCATATGGTTTTCTTAATAAAATACAGGAGTGGTTCACCATTGCCTTCTCCCAAGCAGTATGAATTGATGCCTTGGTCATTGTCACTAAACTGATCCTTTGCCTTCAGCATCTTCCTATATTGCTGCTACCCAATATAGGTGCTTGCTTGCTTTAGCTGGGCAGCTGGGATGACCTTCATGCCTTGGGTGATCCTGCTGGGAGTACTTGACATACACTTCTCATGTACGCTCATCCCTTCCAATAATAACACACACGCCACATGTCATGATGAGACAGCCCAGCAGGACATGGGGGAGGGATTTCAATTTTGGGGCTCTTATAAGGATGAGAAATAGGGCAGCACCTAGCTGACCTTGGCTAATCTTGACAAGCGTATCAGAACTGTATCTGTCTAGTGCTTGAATGGGAAACCACCAGGAAATACCAGGGCTAGATCAGGAAGGAAGGAAGGAAGGAAGGAAGGAAGGAAGGAAGGAAGGAAGGAAGGAAGGAAGGAAGGAAGGAAGGAAGGAAAGAAAGAAAGAAAGAAAGAAAGAAAGAAAGAAAGAAAGAAAGAAAGAAAGAAAGAAAGAAAGAAAGAAAGAAAGATTTCTGTACTGTTGCCAAGAAAACCACATGATCTATGTGGCCCTCTAGGGTTGAGTTCAACTCAAGGAAGACTATGCCTTTTTAATAATATGGTAGAATTGGGTTTTCAATTAGGGGCAAAAGAAAAATCTGCATTCATCAAATGGATTGTAATCAAGTAATGCATTTGTTTATGTGAACCCATCAATAAAAACTTGATTTCCCTTTAGTACTGTACAATTGATGCTTGGCAGCTGCTTGTGTTTGCTATTTTATTTCAAGGTTTAGTGGGTTCAAAGTTGCCATCTGCTCACCAAACCTGTTCTCAAGCCAAGTTTTACAATTACTTGTTCCTGATGTAATCTCTGTGCCATAGTGTTCAGAAAAATGTCTCCCCCTGCCCCCACGCCCACCCTGAGAAAACTCTAGAGAGATTTTGCAGGAAATATAGCTCTGTTTTTGGGATTACCTTTCTGTTTATTTGGTCTTGGAGTCATCTGTTATGAGTGAGGTAATCTAAAGTGGAGCGAGCAGTCTGTGGTCCCAAGCCACGTGTGGCCTCTGGGTTGTCATATGTAGGCTATGGCAAAGAATTTTCTTTTTCTTCTGTTGCAAACAGAGAAAATCATGCATATTGATAATTGTGTTACAACTGAACAAAATCACTCAACAGAAATAGGAAGTAATCTTTCAAGACACTAAAAACCTTTGCACTCCTTCCTTCCTTCCTTCCTTCCTTCCTTCCTTCCTTCCTTCCTTCCTTCCTTCCTTCCTTCCTTCCTTCCTTCCTTCCTTCCTTCCTTCCTTCCTCCCTCCCTCCCTCCCTCCCTCCCTCCCTTCCTTCCTTCCTTCCTTCCTTCCTTCCTTCCTTCCTTCCTTCCTTCCTTCCTTCCTTCCTTCCTTCCTTCCTTCCTTCCTTCCTGATGATTGGATGAAAGCTGAACTCTTAGATTCACCATTGCACTGTTTTGCCATTGTCATTGTCAGCATATAATCAGTCCTAAAAGTAAATTAACTTCACTGTCAAATGCCATGGTAAACCTATTGTCTTCTGTTCTGTAGTCAGGATAAATTTATACTATAGCTCTTATTCTGAGCTTTCTTAATGAAGGGCATTTTAGTCATTTTGATTTAATCTTTACTAGGACTTATGCAATATAGTTTCACTTGTCTGAAATAGCTGTCAGAAGGTTTAATTTATTGGGAGACCTAGGGGGTGAACAATGGAAGAAGACATCCCTCTACAGACTGTTGCCTTTTGATCTTCAAACAAGGACTTTTTCTTTTCACAAGATAAGTTATTTTAACTCAGAAATGACTTTTTTTCTATCTTTATGTTTTGGAATGTGGAAAAATCAACATTGTGCTGTCTCTAATTAAATAAAATTAGTATTCCTTTTCATCTTTGTAGTTCATTAGAAGTCCTTGCAGATAAAATGCATTTAGAAAAACT
Organism: Python bivittatus; assembly: GCF_059951505.1. Classification (NCBI taxonomy): domain Eukaryota; kingdom Metazoa; phylum Chordata; class Lepidosauria; order Squamata; family Pythonidae; genus Python; species Python bivittatus. The sequence goes on along the minus strand of NW_028277044.1, from coordinate 5,198,665 downwards.
GTGTTTGCATATATCATGGCCTCATTGATTTGAATGAATTGGAGGAAGTAAAATATGTCCAGAAACATAGAAGTTCTTGACCTACTTCTAGCAGTGTAGATATAGTGAAGGCTTAGAAAGCAGCAGCCTTGGGCTCTGTAAATATGAGAGTGCCATCAGATTCCCTTTGCCACCCACTACTTGTCCCATACCTTCAAAAACCAATCACACAAAGCAGGGTTTTCATATCTGAGCTGCAAAGATCTGGACAACCACTAGATGATTCTAAAGAGTTATCTCTCTATTTTGCCTCATGGCTGTCTGGATTTTTGCAGCCCATACATGATACCCCAAGTGCATGGCCCTAATAAGAGCTATAAGAGCACTCCAAAAAAAGGAGAAAGGAAATGAAGGAAAAGCTGTTACTTCTGCTAATTCTTCCTCCCCTGCCACTTCTGAGTCAGCTGTTCACTGTGTAGCAATATTATGTGCTCAAAGCAGAGTTCCAGAGGCAAAAGTAGCAACTATTCATAGTGTTCTTTGTACTTCACCACAAGATAGAATATAATGCCACATGGGGTATACTATCCATACCTTTAATATCTGCTGTGAATGAAGAGTTGATCCCAGCTGGATCAGGGATCCTCCACTATCCATTGAAGCTCCTCTTCAACTGTTGTTCTCCCTGCTTTTCAAATGTCCTTCAAATTACAAAAGAATGGATGCTTTTCATTGAGAAGGCACCTGGTTCAGACCTTTGTACCTCCAGTTAAAAGGTGATTGTTTCAGCAGGTGGCAGCAGTAATTTGCCAACTCTGTTTGAGCTGGAAAGTGAAGCAGGGTCCGGTCCGGTTAGTATTTGGATGGAGGACCTCCAAAGAATTCCAGGGTTGTCAGGTACACTAAGAAATCAGAAGAACATCCAGAAGAAAACAAATAGCAGACCACTTTTATACTGGCAAGAAAACTCTTTTTTTATATATATAAATTTTATTAAAAGTTTTAAAGGGAACTTAAAAGCTAACACACACTAGTACAGAATAAAAAGAAAGAAAAGAGAAAAAGCAAAAGTGCAAAAACAGAGAATATAAAGAAATAGAAGCTTCCAATTACTTTTGCAGCAAATATAAGTATGATTACAAAGTTATCTCTTATTCTGTGATTACCAAAAAAAAGCTCACTTTTTTCTATTATCCATTTTCCCCCCTAACCATCAAAACCATAAGTCATAAGTGCATTTTTCCCTCTGTTTCATGCGAAGAGTCTATAATGGATTTCCAGTCAACCATGCATGTAGATATTGTCTTTTCTCTGATCAAGGAAGTGAATTTAGCCATCTCTGCAAGTTCCATCATCTTGACCAGCCAATCCTCCATTGTGGGTAGTGTTGAACCTTTCAACTTTAGAGCATATAATAGTCTTGCTGAAGTTGTCATATATAAAAACAAAGCTCCATAACTTTTTTCTAGTTGCCTGTCTACTTATCTCAAAAGGAAAGTCTCTGGTTTCAGTTGTATTTTAATCTTTAAAAACCTTCTGAATTAATGTATGTATTTGTATCCAATTTTTTTTTTGTCTTTTTTACATGTCCACCAAACATGATAAAATGTCCCTTCATGTTGTCACATTTCCAGCAAAGATTTGAAGTGCCTTTATACATTCTAGACATTTTTTTTTTTCTGGTGACAAATACCGATGATATATCATTTTATAAAAAGATTCTCTTTAAGACTAGAACATAATGTAAATTTCAATCCTTTCAACCACATATTTTCTCATTGATCCATTTGTATATTATAGACAAATTTGTTAGCCCATTTTATCATACATTCTTTTCACTTATTCTTCTTCTGTCTCGTATTTCAGCAAAAGTTTATATATTTTAGCAATAACATGTTCATCATTAGTACATAATTCTATTAGTAAGAAAACTTAATGGATTAATCCAAATAGCTGTGGTTGACTCAATGAAATCTTAATCTTTACCTTAAAATATGATAAGATACATCTCTGCTTGATCCTCTTGAAAATCTGTAATAACCAATTGAGGAAACTAATATAAGGAAGTTTTCTGGGCCCACTTGATGACTCAAATGTGCAATACATTATATGTGGTTTCCAACATTTTAATTGATGTATACAGTTAAAATACTTAGGAAATACTTTCAGTTTTCTTGAATTCAAGAGAGAACAAAATGCTTGAAAGAAAACCATTCTCAACTCAACCTGACCATAAATTGAAAAATCTTCAATTCCTCCCACCCCAAGTATTCTTTGTAGGTTAAAATACATTGTGTAAGTATTAGATATCTCTGTGGTTGGCACTCTAATTAAGGAATACTCACTACATTGATATAGAAGTGGCATCAACTTTGTAGAATTAGTGGCACTATATCAAAACATAAAAAAAAAAAACCATTTAAAACATGTCTATCTCTTTGTTTAAACTGTCTCCTAACTGTTTTATTATGAGAAATGTGTTTGCTACTTTACTGCACACTTATATATTATATATTTATTTCTAAAGCAGTTTCTTTATTAATATTTAGTAACTCCCTCTAGTGCCATTGTCATAAAAGGTCAGTAAGCTTTTATCACCTTTTGTTGTGAAAAATCTTAAAAACTGCCCTGGGAAGAATTCTTTCAGACAAATTCTGTCTTTTGTTATATGTATGCTCATTTCTAAAAGTGACTATTTCGTTCAACAGAATGTAGCTGTAAGCACAGTTATATATTATATTGTCTTCAGTGTTAAAGATTTTATTTCAAAAGATAAATCTTAAGAAAAGCTATGACAAAGAAGGTGAATACAGAATTCTTATATTACCACCCACATCTTTGCTATATCTCATATTCTTTTTATGTTATTTATCTATAAAATATTTAACCTGCTTTTTTTAATCCTTTAAAATGGTCTCTGTTATTGATTTCCCAATAAATATAATGTAATTGGTAGAATAACTTCTCTTTGCACAAAAACTAAATTAGCTGTTCTTTGTTGTGAAATACTTAATTAAAATAAGGTAAATATAATTTAAACTACATTAGATATTGGACTCAGAACTTTTCCATTGCCAGGAACTATAGAATATTTTCTTTTAATATTATTGTAACCTTTTTATTTGATAAATCATCAGTACTGAAGAATAAAATACTATTTAAGGCAACTAGTCATGTCATAGTGAATTATTTTAGTACTTTAGGGATGTTTTTGTACATATATATCATCATTTATCTTGCTTCTTTCTCTTTCATTATCTTTTAACTCAACTATCAATGAATGCAGATTAAGGCATACTTGATTGGCTAATAGATTTGATAATTTCTGCTATATTTTTGTGCAAACTCCTTCAGTTCTTGTATTTATGAGAAACAGAAAGATGAATTCATATATATTCAATAATCAGACACTTTCTGTTAAGGGATGAATATAAAATATTTACATTTTATGATCTTTAAAATCTTTGGAAACTGCAGTATAAGAACATCACCTTATTTACTCATGCTATGATGATTTCAAACTCTGGATCTTTGCCTCCACAGTTTGTCTTGATCTTTCAACTCAAGTTGGGCTGAGGAGGGGTATGTCCAGATGGACAACCACCTTAAAGTTGAACAAGAATCTCCATCACCACCTTCTACACGTGGCCTGACCCAAAGAATTGGAACCTCTATGAAACAGTAATACCAAGGCCCAGCCTTGCCAGGCAATTCAAAGAAGATACAGGTGGTCCTCACTTACCAATGGTAGTTGGGATGGGAACTCCATCGCTAAGTGATGCAGTTATCAGGCACAACATCATGTGACTGCGCTGACTTATGACAGCAGTTCTAGTGGTCCCAACTGCCATCATTAGGTGTATCCTGTATGGTCATAGCATCCCACAGTCATGTGATCACCATTTCCGACCTCCTGCCAGCTTCTCCATTGACTTTGCTTATCACAAGCTGGAATGAAGGTTGTAAATGCTGATCAGGTGACCACAGGATGCTGCAACTGTCATAATTCTGAGCTGGTTGCCAAGTGTCCAAACTGTAATCACGTAACCATGGGGATGCTGTGACAGCCACAACTATGAGGGCCCATTGTAAGTACTCCTTGTTTAGCACTGCTGTAATTTTGAATGACTGGATGTTAAATGAGGACTACCTGTATTATGTTCTATGGAACTGAAAGCTGCTGACAGGTCCAGAAGAACTAGCATTTTCCATTCATCTGCTTTACAGCAGAGGTGCAGCCCTTCAATGTCACTCCCCAGGGAATAGCTTTCCTCTGGAAGTGAGGTTGGGACTGAACAGATTCCAAAAGCTGGTTAAAAGTGAACTGCTCTGAGAACTGTTAGGGAGTGATAGAATGGATACCTTTTGATTTTGGTTGGTGCAGCTGTTAATTGTTATTTCATGGGTTTTTATGCTTATTGTTAATTGTTATGTTTTATTATGGTTTTTTTTTTTATGTCTCATGATATTAACCACTGGAAGTCTACAATGTGATTATGATTGTGTACAAAATTAACAAATAAATCCCCCAGGACAAGAGCTTAGGAAATGTAGTGCAAAGCCTGTGATATCCTAGAGAGCTCAGGAAGACAGACTATACTAACAGGTCTGCCAGGTCTTCATGATAGAGTCCAGATAACTTTCATTCAGGATTAAATCGTAGCTAGCAGATGTTTTACTGGCAACTGATCTGGCATTAAAAAGCAGGACTTCAGGGTTGGAAGAGTCACTTCTGCTGTCACCTTGAATTCACTGGTTTGGCTGCAACCTTTGAGATTTGACCTTCTGCCCCTAAAGCAGTAAGGTTACAGCAGCCACCCTGATCATTTGCTTCTACATTTGCTACTATTGTGTTTGCTCCTATGCTGTTTTCCATGCCCGCACTCTCCCTGCTTTTGGATCTCTTAATGCTAGAGTACGGCAAGTCAGCCATAGTGAAACTCACAAATATGTTTAAAATAAAAGCTGACTGCCCTTTATGAAGGCCCAGGGTAAGGAAACTGATGCTGCTATTGGAAAATGGCCTTTTTCTTGGAGCACAGTCCAAGGACTGATCTTCTAAGGAAGTTGCTTTCTACAGGTAGCAAAGGCAGGCCGATGGGGCAGCAAAACTTCCCCATCTTTTGCTGCATGTCTTGCAGCATGCCAAATGTTGCTGGAGAATTCATTAGGTATAGCTTCCTGAGTCACTTGATTGAGATAAACCTAGTGAACTTCAACCTGATACATCGTGCTCCTCCCCACTTCCATCTGGAAATTCATGTTTGAGATATAGGAAATAATATCAGCATGTATGATGCAGAAATTCACTAGAGGTATCTATAGGAAGTAATTGTGGTGAACAGTGGTGTTGTTGAATTTCTGACTGCATAATTATTGTAATAGGTTTCATGCATGGTGTTTTGATATATTGTGCGAATTTGACTAAATTGGGAAATATAAATTGGTCTGCGGGATCTCAGGCAGTGTGTGTGTGTGTGTGTGTGTGTGTGTGTGTAGTTGGGGGGAATCATCATCATCTCCTCATCCTCTGAAACATACTCTCTGTGTAGGACTTCCCATTATACATTCACAGAAATTTAAACCATTGGCAATTCTTCCCTTCAAAAGAGATAAAAATATTTATATTAGGTTTTCAAAATTAAAACTTATTCACAGAGTACAAATAGAGTGCAGATCAAATACATGTCAAAGAGCCAGGAGGGACTCACCCTTTTTCTCTTTTCATCCCTTTTGCAATAGTAGTTAATATTTGTTTAATGTTCAGTGCGAGCTTTAAGTGTAATGATCTCAGCAGTCTTTACATCAACCCTGCAAGAAAGTTCAGAATTATTACCTCTTTTGCAGTGTACCATTGAGGTTTAGATTTTCTTTCAGCTAATGGAGGTCAAACAAGAGATGATATGGGATCTTTTCTGTTTGAACTTCAGTGTCCTCACCTCAGCAAAAGCAGGTGAACAGAAAGGGGGCAGTTTGGGTTAAGGCTATGGTATAAGAAGATGCAGCTCTTCATATCATCTGTAAATCTCTCGCTCCGTGGCTAATAGCAGCATTGGGAAGGAATTGGATTTGGAACATGGGATGAAGCAAAGCGTTATACCTCTGGCCTTTATGCTATGCCTCTGATCCAAATCAACCCGCTTTCAGAATTATTTTTGTCACAAAAGGGAAATGCTAGGAACTCCAACTAGGAAGCCCCCATACCATTTCTTTTACTGTTCACACTTTCTTAATGATAGTAAGAACTAAGATCGGACTTTCAGTCTCCAATGCATACATGATTATTATGACACACTAGTTCTTTGGTATTTTTCTTCTATACATGAATATTATATTATGCAGTCAATGACATATCAAAGTTATGATTTTTTTCATGTCAGGATGCCTTTTTTCTCACCAAAATCCAATGCATAAAACTTTATATTCATAACGATTACTTGTGGATACACTTAACAACTCCTAAAAATGTCTCTTATTTTTGCAGTTTCATTTGCCATCTGAGCAGTGCTTTATCAGAAATACTTTTTTTTATAGAAAATTGCATGATTGTCCCACTTTAACTGATTTGTTGTTGTTTTTCTGTCATTTGTTGTGTGCTGAAAAGTTCACAGAAATGAAGTGATTATGCTATGGTTTCTTTAAAAGTAATTCCACCAAAATTTACTGAGCTGGGAACGAACCTGGCTTATACTGCAGTCTGTATACTTAAAATAATAACAATAACAATAATAATAGTAATAGTAACAGTAATAGTAATAATAATAATGACTGTGCGACCACCACCAACGTCTACCTATCCCAGGACCTTGTGAAGGACTCAGTAAATAGATAAAAATACCAAATCCAACCCAAACAGCTGGCTGAATGTGTGACCAACAATATCTATAAATATATGCCAAATAAAGTCATAAACATAACAGTGCATCCATACCATGGTGACATTGCTAACATAATGAAGTCCTTGTGGGGTTACCCTTAAGAAAAATGCCCACAATTGCCAGTTGTTCTTCAAAAAGTAGGATATCAGCTGTTCTTAGCTTGGGATCATGAGCTGATGTTGAAAAAATATATAACATGGAGAGAAGAAAGTGAAATTTTAAGAAGGATGCAAGGCAGGCAGAAACAGAATTCAGAACCTGACTTGCTTTTAGCTGTGTTTCTGGGGATTTTTTGTTTTTACATGGGGGGGGGGGAGTTATTGGCTTTGGAACTTGATCTGAGGGACTGCGTCTTTTGTTAGAGAGATTTCCAGATACTGAAATATGCAAGAAAAGCCCTCTTGAAATGTCCAGATCTTCAAAAGCTCATTTTGTGGGCCATCCTCAGCAAGCCTTGATTTTGTCAAAATAGTGAAATGTGCATCATGATGTCACGATCCAAGCTCTACCCCTTACATGTGATGCTATAATGCTAGTAAAAGAAGGTGGGGTTTATATCATAATGCACATTTTGTCAGACATCCTTCACTTTTCCCCACTCTCCAGATGTCCCTGTTTCTGGGTGTATAGTACAGAACATTCTTCTGCATCATTCTTAAAACAGGACTTACTCTTAATTGGGAGATTTAGCAATTCAGCATAGCTTTTTGAACTATTGAAGGATGTTTTTATTGTTTGGTGGTGTTCCCCTTCCCCCTTCTTTTTGCTAGCTTGAACATAGTTTAATGTTCATGCTCTGAAAGAATAATATATTTTATTTTGTTCTTAGCTGCTTTTGTTTTTCCTGTTTGAGTAGAAAGCCAGCATCAACCAAACAATGTTGCTATTATTATTCTTATTTCTTTAAAATCCCAGTAAAATTATAAGAACTGAATTTGAATTTAATAATTTTTTATACAGTATCAGTTTTAGAAGTTAATTTGGACATGCCAGTTGCTATTTTAATCAACTTAACTAAACACAGTGCTTCAGGAACCGACTGGACTTCATATTGGCCCAGGAGAATTTAGATATTTAGGAGTAATTATTACAAAGGAGTAGTTCTAATTTATCAAGTAATTATGGTCCTGTTCTCTACAAGATTAAAAAAGAATTTAAGTCATGTCAATATCTTTCATTACCACTGTTTGGTAGTATAGCTGCTTTCAGAATTGCCATTATTCTTAATTAAACAGTTCCATTGTCTATGGCTAGGTTCCATACATGGCAAAATGAAAGCAAAAATATGATGAAGATTTAGACATACCCAGCTTGAAACATTATTTTGATGCTTTTCAATTAAACAATTAATTCATGTCATTTCAACTCCAGGTTATTTAGGACAGAACCATTTAACTCCGGCATATCTACTGTTACAAAGTACTACTTAAAACATGTTTTACAAACTTGGCAGTGGTAGAAACCAATATTTATGTTTTGCTCTTTCTCCCATTATTTTAAGTATTTGTTTGTACAACTTCCCACTTCAGTAAAAGGAGTGGGGAGATAAAAAAAACTTTCTAGGGTTAGAAATGTGATTATGGATTGAAACCATGTTATTGCTGAACAGATATTACAAAAGAATTGCTCACAAGTTCCAACTTGCAAATTCAATCATTCTTTATAAACTAATTTGATCTTATAATTTATGACTATTAACAACATTTGAAGAATGGTGACATCAACTTCATTTAAAATCTCTGAAATCAAAGAATCTTTTCCTATTATATAAAATTTATCTATCAAGTAAGACTGGTTCTTCTTGAAAAGTCTTTAAAAACTCAGGTGGATAATTGTTAATCTTATTGCAGTAATTTTTTGTGGCATAGAAGAACTCCTTTTACACCTGTTTTAGCAAGTTATCAGGGCATCATGTACATAGGTGGAACTACACTCCAGTGAAATTACATCATGTAATTGATAATTTTTCCAGACTTTCTTGGTAAGATTTTAAACAAATTGCTAATATTATTATTTAGTAACAATTTCCAGATACATTTTATTTATCAAATCAAATAAATTTTTATTGTAGTAATTAACCAGCACAAGCTATTATTTATGACCAAAACAATCTAAACTTTGTTAATAAATCCTAATGTTGGTTCACTATTCATTTTTCTTAAGGCATATACAGTAAATTGAAGCAATATGTGGATGTTGTGATGATGATATTTTTTTACCTTGGCTGCCAGTATGGATTTATGATGGAGTTATTATTTTATGTTTTTTACTGCTATTCACCACCCAAGGCCCGAGATTGAGATGGGTGGCCATATAGATTGAAACAAACAAATAAATAAGACATTGATTTAATTCCTGTTGTTAGCTGCGAGGTTTGTTGGTGCAAACCACTGAAAAGCTACAAAATATTTTTCTTTGGTTCATTAGCATTTAATTATGGGAAATTGTTTTGGACAAAGAGAATAACAAGATCTATCTATCTATCTATCTATCTATCTATCTATCTATCTATCTATCTATCTATCTATCTATCTACAGAGAGAGAGAGAATATGTTCCAAAAGGGTTGTTAACATCCTTTTGAATATTAATTTATTTATATAACAATAAATAAGTAAACTGGAGGAATTGGAACTTTGTGGTTGCAAAGGAAAAGGCAAACATCAGAATCTTGGATTATAACTTTAGTACAACATTATGATGTGAAGACCACAGCCAATCTGTGCCAAAAGTCTAGATAGATAGATAGATAGATAGATAGATAGATAGATAGATAGATAGATAGATAGATATTAATATAAGGGAATCATCAGGAATCTCACACTAAGCATGTTGATCTTGCTGTTGTGAATTGGTTCACACTGAAACCTATTATAACTGGCAGTCCTATGTAAATTTGCTATTAAGGTACCATCCATAGTTCTCCATGCCAAAAAAGTACTCAGCAATCATTGGATGGTTCATGGAGAATCAAGGTAATATTCTTGTGAGATCTTATTTTGGTCTGGTCCTTGTTCTTCTCACTGATTCCCCCCACTGTTTTGTTGGTTTTGCACTATAATTCCTAGACACATCCCCAGGAAAGAACAACTAACTCTTTCTGTGGCTAAATTGGTGAAAAAACAACAACAACTTTCTGGTACTTCTTCCCTAGCAACCATCATTCTCTGCAGTTCTGTCCCTTAATTGATATAATTTTTGATGAAACATATTCCTTCCAAGACAGATATTCATTCTGTGGGTGCTGAAAACCTGTTTTTTTTTAAACAGCATGTATTGTAATCAGTGATTCATTTCCTGAATCAAATGCTTTTGAACAGAATGCGAGTGAAATTCAAAAATGTCACTGCATTTGTCATCTCCTTGTATAACATTTACTTTTAATTAAACCACCTTTTCCTTTACAGAAAGTGCATAATTGATCTTAATTTCTCATGAAAAGCCATATTGATTTGTCTTTTTCATACACTAAAGCAGTTTTCTAACTTTTTTTTTTTTTTAATGTTTGCAAGGTTCAGCCCAGGCATCATATTAAAGTACAAAAAAGATTTTTTAAAAAGAATTGAATACTATGTGTCAGCTATACCAATCCTTTCTTTATAAGCAACTAGGCCCTCAATACCTTAGCAGGATTCATTGGTGATGCTTCTCCAGGTTTCTTCTGAAAAGCAGAAGATGGATCTTTGACCACCAACTTAGCTCATACAGTAAATGTACCCAAGAGAAGCTGTGGTAGGAACTTTAAAGGAAATATGATTGTGTGGGTCCCAGATTCAGCCTACAAATGCTGATGGTCAACATCATTTCGATTTACTAGTCCCACTGTTTGGAGAGCCAGGAGTCCTGCACAGGCACATGGTTCTGATGTGGTTGGGATTTTAGTGCAAAATCATGGTTCTCATGATTTAGATGAGGTGATGGAAAGATTGTCCCAGATTGTTGGTTCCAGTCTCAGAGGAAATGATGAGGACCTTGTCTTCTCCTCTATTTCCCTCATTGCCACTTTCACCAAGCATTTCTGTCATGAAAAGCTCATTTGGGGCACTGATCCAGGCTGAGAGATTTTGAGGGATAAAATATATGGCAGGCGGGCAGGACAATGTGAACCATAAAAGTAAAATAAACACCTAACCATACAACATCTCTTACATACAAGCCAATGCTGTGATGAAAATACATTTTGCATTTTCAAACTATTAACACATGGTCATATAAGAACATATTTCAATTAATAATGAAGAATGAAAAGAACATTGCAGAGAAAATACCATAAGTGAAGTAGGGATTTTTACACTTGCCTTACTTATGAGATGGCCCTATATGAGTGAGTGTCCTGTTTTACCATGTACAGTAGTTTCCTCCATGGTCTTAGATTTGATTAAATCTGAAGAAGGAATGAGGAAACTTTAACCAGGAGGCTTTTCAGACCAGAAGAGACTCTTGAGTGATGAAGAAACAGGTAGCAAAAATCTACAGCCCTAACAGCTCAGTCAGTCATCCTGAAATAATGACATAAGCTTAAAAACACTAACAGCAGAATGAGTGAATTTTTAATAAATGTTAGTAAAAGGAAAAGAGAGAGAGAAAGAAAGGTAAATCATCTGTTAAAATCATACCAAGCTTGATTCCTATTCTTCAGACTTCAGGTATAGCTCTCAGCCCATCTAAATGAGAATTCTATGACACTGAAGTGGTGTCTATTGAAGGCTAGGTTACATTTACAATTCTTTACCAATAAACACAGTGGCAAAAGACTTGCACCTTATAAAATTTGCATCTAAAAACAGGTCAGGAAAATAACTTAAAAAGAGAAACTGAAGAAGTCTGGTTGCCACATTAACACATTTTAATTTTACATGCAAAATGAATGTGTATTTAGATTCCTATTGATATGTTAATACTCTTGACAGAGCTTCAGTCTCTTAATTGGAGATTATGAAGAATTGCTGCAAATGCATATTTGCAACTAAGATAGTGTTTTATTCAAGGACCTAGTTAATTTTAGAGTATGTTTTTCACTTTGAATAGTCTCTACCTTCCCCCACTCATGTGCTGTCCTGAGTCTGCAAAGAAAATAGTTCCCTGGCTTTAATAACAATCACTATGTCCCAACTTTCCCTGTCATCCTTTCAATGTCCATAATTCCCAGACAATTAAGCCGTAAGAATTCTGGGATTTTAGTGCAAAACATCTGGAGACCATCAGACTTGGCAAAGTTGGTCTACACCATAAAAAAAAAAAGAGCATTTTAAAAAAACATCAGATTCATTTCTGTGGATATATCAGAGGCTGAATATAGCACCTTCTATATCCTACTAGATACAGTCATTTGTTTTCTATTTTGGGGAATCCCTCCCTCCCTCCCTCCCTTCCTTCACCCTCCTGTTCAGCTAAAAAGTCTTCCAGTTCAGTCTGTAAATCCCTGTTTATCTGTATCAAATGGGGAGCAAAAAGAAAACTCAGATACCAATTCTAAAAGTCTAATAATAGTTATTATACAATGAAAACATTCAGAGAAAGAAAAGCCTGCTGCTGGCTTGGTCCTGCTTCACAATGTATCTTTCTTTGCTGCAGCCTCCAAAATGGCTGCTTCCAGGAGGCAGTTGAGGCAGGAAGCTGACAGTGCTGACCTTTCATCAGTATAGGTGTCTGTTCCTAGTTACAATGATGCCAAAATGAAGAACTTCCACCCTTTCATACTTGTGACACAGTGTGGTACCTGAGAACTTAAAGGGTTAATCACGGCTAATATCTGCAGTAGATAAAACCAAACATTTATCTTGTTCAGGATTTTGTTTATGCACACACCATATATATATATATATATATATATATATATATATGTATATATATGGCACACACCAAATATATATATTTGTGTGTGTGGGGGGGAATCATAGCTAGCCCTTGAACCAGTTGTGCAAAGGAAGCCCTGTGGTTCCTCATGCATTACTGAGAGTTCTCAGTGAGAAATTCACTAAAATACACCTTCATAATTGTTACTAATCTGCCATAAGGCAGAGAGCATTTACACACACTTCTTCCAAATCCTACAAAATCAGCTTGAAGTTGTCATGGTTGCCTTTGCTGCCACCAGCCTGGAAACATTGCCAACACATGATTCATTCAGTCCCCTTTCCCCAGGTGAACAATTGGGAAGCATAAAAACGGTGTTCAAATACTGCTCAACCATCCATTTTCAAGTTTATTTTGCAGTGCAGGCTATATGATTCCCCCACCCTGCCACCCCACAAACTAGTAGTAGTTGCTATGGACAGAAGGGGAATTATCAGTGACGAAAGGCTAGTAGCATCTTGGGAACACACAAAGGTGGTGGAAAATCTACAGGGAAGGTGGAGAAGGTGAGTTGGATCTGGCAGGTGAATAGCAGGGTGTCATAAGAGTTCCTACTAATGGGAGATCACAAGCTCCCCAGAGAGTCAACAAAATTGTGAAAAGCACAATCTATGATTCCCAACAACTGAACCAATCCATAAATAAACTCAGCTGCTGAACAGAAACAATGATGCGGGGCACACCTGATTTGAGAATGGTGCCACGACTTTGCGTAGGAGTACCAAAGCTGCATGGAAGTGATTACACACACAGAGAGAGACACAAACCCACTCACACATACAGCTGCTTTGTTAGTTTTCATGGCTTGGTGGTTTTACTAAGTAGCCAAGCCCTAGAATACTTCATAAAACAGCAGATGTGGAGAAGAGGATACATTATTATCTGATAACTGAAAATCCTGTTTGTAAGATTAAAGCCTGAAAGAAAACAAAGAGATATCTTTGAGCTTAAAAATAGGTAATCGTATGGCTATTAAAAAGACTGAAAACTTGGAGTTTGAATTCCTACTGGAATATTGCAGGAAAGTCTCAGGTTTGGACTCCAGTAATCCCATTAGATTACTATCTGATAGCAGCAAGGGAACAGCCCATATGATTATTCTATGTGTAGCTACTCAGACTTTGCTACACTTCTGTCATTGCTCTCCTTAACTCATGGAAAGAATTTGCAATGGTGCAGAAGCCTCCAACCATTGTACCACTCCCTAGGAAGTAAAGAAGAATTACTCATATATTAAATGAGGAACATGTTCTGGTCTTACTGTCAGTTTCCTTTTTAAATCATTATCAGAGGCAAAAATGTATTTTGTTCACTTCTCTAAAACAATATGAAAAGATTGCAAAGTTTAGCATGACACAACTTTCATATAATCAAGTCATTTCTGCATCAAGGCTTTTAAAATAATTGCTTACCAGGTCTATCTGAATTACATAGCAATCAGAGGCAGCTGAGTTTTTCATTTCAGATAGCTGAAGTGGTTTCAGCATTACTTCTCCTTTTATATTGCTCCTAATTTAATATTCACTTATTTCATGATCTGACAAGATACCTACGAGCTGATCATCTGTGAAGACATCATCTTCTCTCCTAATATGCATTCTGATGTCAACATTTTAATCAATGTATAGTCCTGAGATAGATTTACATAGATGGAATCAGATGACAAATATCTGAAATATCTGTCTTTCTTGTCACTTTTGGGAGGTTTGCTTATTTAAGATTTATGACATTAACACTCTCTCAGCTCTTCTTTCAACTGTTACAGTGTCATCAGTTACCAAGGTCAAGATCAAAGTAATATAAGATGCTTTGCATCAACTTCGTTTGCTGGCATTTTTTATTATTATTATTTTTTTGCATAAGGCTTTCCATAGATTTGTGTGGCCAGCTGCATTTTCCTCTACATCTTCTATTTCTGATTTGCTATTTTTGATCCACTTGTCCAAATTCAGTTGTGTGGCTGGTATTCCACTGTTACAATAAATGGGGTAAATGGAAGTCTGGATAGGTTTCTAATTCTCACTGAGAAGCTTTGTCCTCAGATATGGAGAAATGCCCAGAGAGAAGAAATTCAAGGCTTTAATGTAGCTTGGACAGAGCACACCTATTGATTAAAATTTCCAAAGAAGGTTGCTTATTTGTAACTCTGTCCTTTTTTAATATGGAACATTTCAAAAAATAACCCTCTAATTTAACTTCTAAAAGAAATGCTTCAAAGTAGTCAGGTGATCCCAATCGGGTATCAAACTTATTTAGAAAAATAAATAAAATTGTAGATAAAAGGTAATGTTGAATCTTCCCCAAATGCATTCTAAGTGCCTGGGCATACTGAAAGCTTGTCCAGCTATCTATAGGATGCTAATGTAGACACTAGACAAGACTCCCTGGGGTTAAAAAAATGTAAATCAATAAAAGGGATGTGAAAACATTATTAATTTAATTTCTGAATGTCTCCTAACATGATTGAGTATAGCCTATAGTTATATTTACAACTAGGTATGTTGCTAAGATTATAAGAGCTGTAACTGGAGAAGAAATAGCCTTGAGGAGCAGGAGGAAGAATTGAAACCAATACATCAGTCAGATGAAACAAATTTGAGTCCAGGCCAGAAGGCCTTACCTGAGAAAGCACCTCAGATAAGACCCCTCCCAGTTCTCACAAAGTTAAAGGGAGGAAGTGCTTTCAGACCTGCAAGATTATGTTACTATGAACTTATAATAAAAATAGCATTAGCATGAATGACTTTGATTTTCTTGTCTGGTCTACCTTGAAGAGCAGACAGGAGCTGATTTTAAATCACCCTATGTTTATTTATTTTACTTTAAATGTTTGAAAGAAATCTACAGGTGCAAACCAAGCCAAAGCAGTCCATATCTATAACAATATAATGAAAAATGTAGCAAACTTTGAGAACATTATCTCTGTATTTCTGCTTTAAGGGCTCACATGGAAATCAGCATACATACACACACATGTAATGTTCCCTCCACTCCCCTGCCCCCATCCACTTCCATACACATATAGAGAACCTGCCCTCAGATTCAGACACAACCATCCCTTCTGTACACATCTAGCAAAACTGCCTGTTTGGGCTATATGTTTCCAAGTAGAGCCAAACATGTAAATAGCAGTGAACAGCAAGTTGTCCATCCGCTCCCCAAGTTGCATTGATGGTATCAGTGAAGAGCCATTCCCCACAGGTGCAATGTGACTGCAACAAAACTCTAGCAAATGTTAGAACGACGTATGTGTAGTTGCCATTTCTTCCTCCTTTAATTAAAAGTGAGAAGGAAAGAAATTTATAGGTAGAGTCCTGCAGGTTCAGTGGCTATCCAGAATATACAATATAACATTCCAGTCTATCAATCCTGGCAGCTAAAACATCTCACTACACAACTGAAATCAAACTTCATTTTTCCTAAAACAGAAAAATGAAATACGTCCCTGGATGAGCTGAAAAAGTGTGTGCATATGTACAAATGTATGCATTTAAGACTTTCTTGAAAGCGTATAGGAACTGACTTGTAGACTTAAATGGGGAGTGCTGAAAATGTTTTCTGTCAGGCTAGCTGACTGAACCTTCTTATTGATTTGATTCATATATCTGCCCATCTCCCAATAGAGACTCTGTGCAGCTCGTAGCATAATATAAAACATACACAGCAGTCAAGAAGCCAAAATAGAGAAGGAACTGAATTCTAAAGCAAGGTGGGAAGAACTTCTGTACTTAAAGTGGTCCCAGTTAATATGAGTGAAAGTAGTCCTTCAGGTAAGATCCCAAGCTATTTATATCTTTAAAGGTTAAAGGCTGTTAAAATGTAAGACAGAGAAGCGGCAACAATTTCACATGACTTTTGGAACTCTGGAACAAATTTTAACCAAGCTATTTTGATTTTTCTTCTTTTTGTTCTACCAATCAACTGAGAATCTCTTGGCTCACAACTAACTTTTGTCTAATCATTTATCTGGAGATCGTGTTATTCCAAGACCAGCCTTTTGTGAAACCAACCATGGATTCATTTGATCTGTGCAAAATTGTTTCTTGGCATGCAACAGCTATTTCATAAATTAAGTACTAGCTTGTTTATATTTTTCTAGTATGAATATGAATATATATACAAAACACATTGTACACACAATGTATAAAAACATTATACACACAAATGCACACACACACACACACAAAGAGTCTGATTGGGCTGAGGTGTTATATAATTACAATTACAGCCAAAACTGAATTTAAAGATAAATAATATTGAAACCTAAAATTTTAGAGATAAGTTGTTTACTCTGAACCGCATATTGAAAGATGGTAGCCAGCAACAGTCTGAGTTTTCCTCAAATAGGAAAATATAGCCAGTCTCCTTTTCCTTTCCTCTTTCAGGAGACTGGCTATATTTTCCTATTTGAGGAAAACTCAGACTGTTGCTGGCTATCATATTTTAGCACTTCGAGCTGACAAAAAGTGTATTATTATATTCTTAAGACATGCTATGACAAATCTGTCTTCCTTCTAAGAACTTGGGGGATGGCAGGATATAAGCACAAACTATACACTTCCCTTACACCACTGTCCCTCTACCCAGGTAGCCAGATGCTGCTTGTTGATGAGGACTGGGACTTTTGAATCATAGTCCTAAGACAATAGGATATTGGTCAATCTATCCATTCATTTTTTGGTACATTTTACAAAATTATAAAATTTATCCTAACCACATTCTTGTGCCTTCCCTCTATATATCTAACTATACTTCTAATTTCTTTTTCTTTTTCTATTCTGTATTAACTCTTCTATTTCAGATGATTGGAAAAAATGGTAAAACTATGTTCTCATTTTAGAAAGAAAGAAAGAAAGAAAGAAAGAAAGAAAGAAAGAAAGAAAGAAAGAAAGAAAGAAAGAAAGAGGAAGGAAGGAAGGAAGGAAGGAAGGAAGGAAGGAAGGAAGGAAGGAAGGAAGGAAGGAAGGAAGGAAGGAAGGAAGGAAGGAAGGAAGGAAAAAGCATGCACAAGCTAAAATGGGAAAAAAAGAGATGACAGTGATGATGATGATGATGATGATGATGATGATATTGATGATGATGATATTGATGATGATGATGATGATGATGAATTTCAAACCATGAAGACTTACCTATAGGAAGGAAAATGATTGTCCATTGCTTCTGTGGAACAGAAAAATGGGAGGGCATAGCAGCAGGGAATTGACCAATAGTAGGCTGTAGTAGCCTGAGGTCTGGACTGAATACTTTGTAAGCTGTTGCCAAAGTGTCTCAACCTAGACAGGATTTTCTTAGAATCAAGCAGGCATGAGCACAGAACAGGAGCTGCTTCAATAGTAAGTGTCTTTCTCATTGTGTGAATCAATACCTCAGTTAAATAAAATGTTTGCTTTAGTTTATTTCTGATGGAACAAGCTTTAACTTTCTTTTCAGATGATATTATCCTTATGGATTGATTCTGCCAAAGCTGGCAAGGGCTAATAATTCCATATTATACTCTCAGTAAACCATATTTTGAAACGGATGTATTTGCTCTCTGAGTTCTCAATGCTGTACCGAGAAATGCTTCATGAGACACATTGGTGTAAGCAAAGCAACCCTCCTCTAAGAGATGAAGCAGCCTTGTTTAGGAGGCCTAAACAGATTGGTGTGGATGTGCAAGGTGTACACAGAATACTTCAGCTAGCACTGTGATATGTCTGTGCATGAACATGCCTGAAGACTGGACCTGGATATAGCTGTACTGAGCCTGCCAGAGGACTCAGCTGCCTCAGTGCTTTGTGCGCAAAGCTTCTGCACAGAGCTTTGCCTAGAAAGCTCTAATGTTTAGAACCAAGGGAAAAGGAGAAAGAAAGAAAGAAAGAAAGAAAGAAAGAAAGAAAGAAAGAAAGAAAGAAAGAAAGAAAGAAAGAAAGAAAGAAAGAAAGATTAAATGAAGAAAAAGAAATACAGTAGCAGTCTCATATTTACTCAAAAACTGCAAATGAAATGGCCACAACTTAACCAAACATGAATAAATCATTTATAAATGAAGTACCAGTACACAGAAAACAATTTCAAAAGCACTCATGCTTTCAGATGGATACAAATATTACTTTAGAAAATATGTGACAATGCATTCGACAGTTCTATTGTATCAGTACACACTAAGAACTTCTGAAGAAAAATATAAATGAGCATCATTACAGCATAATCTTCATTCTGTTAAAGACCCACAGACTGCTGTTAAATATTCACTGTAATATTGCCAAAGAGTTATGCACTGAATGCAAAACAGGAAAGAAAGCTACATCTTTTGTGTGTGTGTGTGTGTAGAATTGTTGTTTTTGTTGTGTAATGATCTAGTTTGTTAGTAATTGACCAAACCTTCTGTTACTTCACTGTCCTATATGCATATTGAAACTCTCTGGAATGACTGTTAGATCTACAAAGGGTTACTTAGGAAGGAGGGTTTACTCACTTGGGACATGCTGAAAGCTGTATTCTGCAAACTGAGTCCAACTCACAATGTTTTTATGACGTTGGTATTCCCATATTGCTTTTTAACCACCACAACAGAAAAGTTCCCAAAGTCATTTGCAAAATAAAGATTCAAGCCAATTCAATCTCCTCAAAACTAAATTGTTAAAAATTATCAAATGCCTCCCCCGGCCCCCAAAACAGACCCTCTGAAGGAACCAAGAAAATCAGTTAAATTAAGTGAAACTGAATCAGAGGTTGCAGCTAAGCTGCAATCTGGCATGTTACAAGGACAGACTGATTAAATGTTGAGTTTTTCACCTCCTAATACTGATTAACCTAACAAGCATACAGTCAGATCATTTAATGGTGACAGTAAGCCTAATGGAAACAATTAGGTTCTAGAATATGAAAATGAATAAAATTTCCGAGTTAGCCACAAGTCTTTGAGGTCAGATCTCAATGAACCTTTTGTTACTGAACCATAGCTTCCAGCAATGTCAGTAAACCAGACAGGAAACACAACTCGATGAGCTGATTCTACTTTATTGTAAAGCTACATTAACAGAATCTTGCAAGTCTGAAAGCACAGATCTCCCACCCCCTCTATTTACCACCTGAGTAGTTAGGGTGGGTCCTTCTTACATTTCTTTTTCTGGCTGTTATTCTGTTGTGGACTCCTTCTCTTTTGTCTGTTTGTTCCCTAGGCAGCATCTCTTCCCTCTGCCCTCCAGGGTTACCCTCCTATTCCATCACAAGCAGTCATCCTGGTTAAGGGCAAGAGATGCTTAAAGCTAACAGACTGGGCTGCAAAATTCCAGGCAGAAGATATAAAGAACCCTCACTCTTTGCTTCCATCTAGAGTTCATCTGAATTTTTGCAGCCCAAGTCTGGGAGCTCTAGGGATGTTGGGAGTTGCAATTCAGCAACATCGAAAGAGTCAGAAGTTCCCCATCCTGGCATTACACATTACCTTGCATGTTGTGTTTGTTTACCTTTGCTGCATTGAAAAACAAATCTCCAAAAGCAGAACAAACAGAGAAAAGGAATAATTATCCACAGACTGATTTTTGTGTTTTAGACTTGCTGCCTTTTCCTCCGGGAGACTTAAGGGGAGACAGAGTGATAACAGCTTTTTTGTGAATATAGAGCAAGAACACCAACACTGATCTTTTCTGCTATTATTAAATACTCTTTTTTTTTTTAAAGATACCTTTATAATCAGTACCAGGAACATTTTAATTTTCCTATTTGTAAGACAGAACATGCAATCAGTTACTGGGCAATTATGCAGAAAACTGTCTGCCTTCATGTTGTTGTTCTATATTTCTCTGTGAGAAAATAGAAGACAAGTGGTTTATTTAAAATGTTGATAGAATCAAGGTAGGAATCCAGGTATCCCAGTGGGGAACTAAGTTCTCACACGTCCATCTGCTGGCCCTATGGCCCTATTGAGAAACATTGTCATTGTAACAATTCCCAAGTGTTCTTTATGTAAGACTGTTTCCTTCCAAAAACATGAATGCTTGAACTTGATTCATTCTATTGACTCTTATTGTGCATGAAGTAGATTTAGCTGTGAATAAATTTGTCCTGAATTTAAAGAATCTGATTCTAAATCCAGCTGGAAGCAAATGCAGGCAGACCTGTTTCTGCTTTCTGTGCATGACTCAGATTGTACCCCATCTTGTTGTATTTATTTTCCAGTAAATTTGCAGATGAAGCATTGCTATATATGTCTCCTCTTTCTTTCTAATTACATAGTGCTTAAAGATTACATTGTTTATCTCAGCGTGCCTATAATTTCCAGAGAAAAATAAGCTCTGATCTCACTGAAGCTCATCTTGAGAGTGTCTGGAACTGAGTCAATTCTCACATAAATTGCTGCAAACCCACAGAAAGACCTATGACAAATCAAGGCCTGGCTTAGGAATCAGTGTTGAGGAAAAGGGAAACATCCAGGCTTGGACAAGAAATCTTTCACTTGCATGAAATGTCTTCTATTTCTTCTCTTGCTCACTGCAGAACCCAGTATTCCAGATTGTTCAGATACAATCCAAACTGTTGTTTAAGTTAAATAAAGGGACATGACATTTGGAACTAAATGTGGGTCATGCATCAGTTCAGAAACTTCTGGGGGCCTCTAGTTGGCAATGGAAGGGTAAACAACATCTCTCTTTCCTTTTCAGATGATAAAGAACCTCTCTATTTATGGCTTATCTACACAGCCAAGTTTCCCTTTTGCCAAATTCAGGCCAACAACCAATTTTAGGGGAGCAGAAATGGATGATGTCACTCTGTATTCTTCCCTCCCACAGTAAATGTGGCATCCAGGCACATTTTTCTGATGAAGTTTTAAAGAACATGTTTTCCCTGCATGTTGCCTCAAGTATTGTCTGTTTTGCTGGTGCACTTTAATTCACTGCCGACTAACTCCAGCAGGAACATCCAGGGGGATCAAAGCAGGATTTGCCATGCATTGAATGTCTTTTGGAGCTATATTTACAAATATTGCTATAGCAGCAAAATGGTTATAACACTTGCATTGTAAATAGAAGGTTGCTGGTTGGTATTCACTACTTTCCTTTCTTCAAGTTACCTATATTTCCCTTGACTTTTTTTTTTTTTTAATGAGTCCTGTAGTTCAGTGTTTTATTACTGTTCAAGTCACTTGAGGTAGGGATTTCATCGGTAATTTGGGAAGAGTGCTGTCCTTTCCCTACCCACACAATATTGTCTGCCTCAAAGACAAAATATTGCCTGGAAAAACAACCACCTTCCCTCTTCCTGTAGTGCTGCCACACTGATTTCCCTCCCTACCACAAATCTATCATTACATGTTAAAGCCACATGACATTCCATTCTTGTCTTTTCCATGTTGTTTTCCTCTTCTCTATGCATTTTTTAATTGCAAATACCCTTTCAGCTACAAATCTGTCTGCCTGCTTCATTTTTTGGGGTATAGAGAATGTTCCCCAGAAGCCCCAGCACTCCTGGGAACTGACATAGAGATGACTTGGAATTCAAAGCACAGATGCCCAAGCCAAAGAGCTTTCAGTCTTATGGTGCCCTTGGATCTATCATTCCTTTCTCTCTCCTGAACCCCATTTCTCCAGGAAATCATTTTTGATGAGGCAAAGAGCCATTTCTGCTTCCAATCCCCATTCTCTCTGTGTGTATGTGTTTATGTAACATGCTTTTCTTATTTTATGATTTCCACAGCAGACACCCTCTCCCCACTCCCCCACCCCCACCCCCCACACACCATCTCCATATATACACCATACACAGACACTGAATAGCAGCACTTATGGGATTGTCTACTGGATTGTCAATATTTCCTCAGTAAACAAACAAACAAAAAAATCCTGGTTGGTAGGTCTATCGATCTCCTGGGAGACTGATATTCCAGTGCAAAGAGAAGGAAGACAAGTTTTCCAGTTTATTTTTCAGTCTAGCCTAAAATAGCTATGAAGTGTAGTACTTAGTGAGCAGACAGAGAAGGGGCATGATCTGTTGGAGTTGGGAACCGCTGTCAGCATCATCACTAAGATGGCCTAGTTTTGTGTCAGGAGTAGAAGGAAAATACCACTTCTAAGCCAGACCATTCTGGGCAATGTGTTCCTGAGTATATTGAGCACTGGAGCTAGGCTGCATCTGGTAAGTTATAATTGGGCTGGTTTTTAGTGAGTTTGCTTGCCAGAATACACTTTAAATGCATTAGTTTAATTTGAATTTTTTCCCCTTTTGGTTTCTTTTCTTTAACAAGAGACTTCTCTTAAACTTCATGCAGATTCAAACCTCACAATGCTCACAAACAATAAACAATAAACAAATAATAAACAAACAATAAACAATAAACAAACAAATGCTCACAAACAATAAACAAGGTATTATCATCATCATCGTCGTCGTCATCATCATCATCATCATCATCATCATCATCATCATCATATTTTTATCCTGCCTGTTTTAAACATTTTGGTCAACTGAAGGTGATGAACATACCTCCTGCCTCCTATTTATCCTGCAGCAACAACTTGTGAGGTGGATTGGATTGAGAGAGAGTGACTTGCCCAAAGTCACCCAGCCAGCTTTCCTGCCTTAAGGAGGCCAAGAACTCAGAGTCTCCTGGTTCTAGGCCAGCACCTAAATATATGAAGTTTCTACTCACAAAATAGAGGCAGATCTCTGAGGCATCAATAAAGCACTGTTTCAGAATTCTAAACAGCTGCCAAAAAGAGAAAGATAAGTATTTTATTTTTTAATTTATTTTTAATTGAATGAAAGTTCTGATTTTTTTAAAATAAAAAATTTCATCATGTTTCATATTTCTACAACACTTCAACACCCATTAATATAACTGTAATCTCTGAAGGATCCCTCTCTTCTAAGCACTCTTCAGCATTTTATCCCTTTGGGATTTTGTAATTATCTTACATTAACCCATTCATTATAAAATTGCTTTGAATTTTTTTCTATTACAATTCATTATTAATAAAGTTTTGGATGTGTGCATGCACACATATACAAATATATGTCTCTCTGTGTGTGCATGTGTACACACACAGACACATATACAGTGTGAGGTCATATCCACTGCTTTCTGTTTTGTAATGTGTATTTCTATCCTTTTATAATGATCTATATGTTAAAAACAAAACCATACAGAGAAATGAAACTTTCAAACTACCATGCTGTTACAGTTGTTAACTGCGCTTTTGTTCCTCCAAAGCAGCTATAACCATATACATTAAACAAACAGTTCCTGTCCTAGGATTTTATTTCTGGAGACTAGAAGAAATATTCTTTGGTGAGTTTTAGTGACATATTTTTTATTTGGTTGAGAAGGAAGGAAGGAAGGAAGGAAGGAAGGAAGGAAGGAAGGAAGGAAGGAAGGAAGGGAGGGAGGGAGGGAGGGAGGGAGGGAGGGAGGGAGGGAGGGAGGGAGGGAGGGGGAAGGGGGGGAAATATCCTTTTATAGTTCTGCATATGCTCAGTTGGAAATCAGCCTCAACTGAATTAAAGGAAAACGAAGTTAAGCATAGTTGAGCCAGCCTTGGATTATGGACTGTACTGGACAAGAAAAACAAGAAAAGCGAAGCGAAGCAAAGCAAAGCGAAAAGAAAAGAAAAGAAAAGAAAAGAAAAGAAAAGAAAAGAAAAGAAAAGAAAAGAAATTTTACTGAAGAAATGACAGATGTAGAAGAAATTTTATCTGACAATATAGAGATGGTATCGAGAGTGCATTTACAACTGACAGGCCAAGAGAATGACTTACAAAAGGATGTTTCACTGGATGTACAAAAGAAACTGGCTCAGGTTTTAAAATTTAAAAGGGAAATACAAATGACAAACCAAGAGAGTGACCTGGATAATTTTTTTTCCTATTGGATTTACAAAAGTTTCTTGTTAAAGCCTTGAAGAACTCTGTGCAATGGGATAAAGAAGAAATGAAGAGAAATCAAATACTGTGACAATATTTGAATGAACTAAAGATTAAGACTGTTAGAAGTTAAAGGAAGGAATATAAAGTTGGTTTATTCGATCAAGGTTAAAATAGATATGCTGTTATCTCTGGAAACCCTTAATGGACTTTTGCTGACATCAGGACTGAAATGACGAGGCTTATGGATTTGTTTATAAATAAGAGATGGGATATGGGAAGATCATTTGTTGTATTTTAGGAGGAGGTGCTAAGTTACTAAAATTGTTTATACTTGCGATGAAGGGGGAAGTCACTTCTTTATATATTTCTTTTATTTTTCTTTACTATATCCTTTTTTTTCTTTTCTTTTCTATTTCTCTTTCTCTTTCTCTTTCTCTTTTTTCCTTTCTTTTTTGCACCTTCTATTTTTTTCTTTTTCTTTTTCTAGTTTGTATTAATTTTTACTGTTGTAACTGTAATCTTTAATAAAATTACTATTAAAAAAAAAACTCAACCCAAAAAGGTTTATGGATGGCAGTCACAATTACATGTTCAAAGCCATGCTCCTTTTTAAGCTGTGTGGCACATATTAAAATGGGGTGAGGATTTTATCATGTGGTAAAATCTTCACCTTAAACATTTTTGACCCTTGTGCAGATGTCCCTGAGTATATCCTAACGTGTGTGTGTGTGTATGTGTGTGCGTGTACATGTATTCCATACTATTGGAAGCATTTGATAATTTATATATAGTCCAAAGATCATAAATAAGATGTACCAGGGGGCTTCTAAGAATGTTTGGCTTTATAAATCAGTGTTCTCTATATTACATTATTTGTTCTACAATGTGCAGTGTTATATTGCAAGACTGATATTGCTAGTTGGTTTTTTGTCCCTCTATACATAAATCAAAAACTGTGTGTGAACAGTACATATTAAATACAAAATTGATTCAACTCACCCTGCCTTGAATGAACGAGCAAAACAGTTGGGTCACAGCTATGCCGGAATTGTTTTGACCTGACTTGGCAATGCTTGAAAAAGCTCATGAGGCAAACAAGAGGGAAAATAAGGCTAGAAATAAGACTGTAGGCTGGAAAACTAATAGGCTGGAAAGAAAAAAGGAAACAAGAGAGAGGCTGAGGTACAGATTCTACACACCAGAGTAGTTCATGGGTATATGTCAATGTTCTTCTGAGATTACTTCCCTTTATTAATGAAGGCCAGCTAACAAAACAAACAAAGAAACAACAATATGCATCAGAAATACTGCCCAGAACAGAATGAAGACAAAAAGAAGATTCATTTATACAGGATTATTTCATTTTGTTCATTTGTTTTGGCTTCCAGACCTGTGGCTGGGATTTGGGATTAAATGTTAGCAATTTGTTCTGATAATCAGAAATTTGGAATATAAAACAGCAGCAGCAGCTTCTGTTGAAGAGATGTGCACATCCAAAGATTTTACACTAGAGAATCTAATTGTTGGAATTAGGTCTTTCACACCATTCCAAATCTACTGCTGCATGTTGGATTACAAAATATACATGTGTGGACTATTCATGGTTGCCTTTCATAGGCTCTGGGATGGCCTAGGAATTGGAGTGAATAGTGGTAGAGCTTGGGAACTGATCTTCCCTTTGCAGATCTATTCTTTAAGATTCTCTTGCCCACCTGGTACTACATTCTTTCAGTTCAATATTTGGTGACCTGAAGCTATTGAAGATATTCTTTGCAGATCTAGACTGTTTTATTGGGCTTCTGTGACAAGTACTGAGATAATGTGTTTATAGTAATCTGAACTATGCACTCTTCTCATCCCTGGAATAACATGCTCTCATCCATGGTAAATGGGTGGGGGAGAGAAATGTGATAAATGGGTGGGGGAGAGAAAGCAGAGAGAATGGCTCCTAGAAGATCTGCTCTCACCCAGCTCCATGGATAGGGTGCTGCTCTGCCTCCTCTGACAGGGCTGGATGAGCAGCTTTTACCTACAGTAGGGTAACTAAAGAATTGCTTCCCTCAATATTCCCCTTGCCCCCAAAGTTCTCCAATCCCATGGAACACCACTGTGGAATAGTGAACTGGTGGGAAAAAATGGTGGCTCTCCTCCCCTTAATACTTGCACACATCCCTTCCCATTCCACCAAACTCTGGAAGCCTGAGGATCTGCTGCCAGCTGTGGTAGGTTGGTAAAAAAGGGGGATAGGTGGCTTTTTGGAACAGTAGGATTATATTGACTCTTCCACTGCCAAAAAAAAGTACCTCTGAGAATTAGTGGCCGGGAACCAGAGGCTATGTATTGTCCACCCAGCAGGACATGCCCCCAACTAACTAACTTTACCTGAATATGAGGTGGCACATGGCACAGCTTGTCTCAGAATAAGCTAGAAAATGCTATTTTAAAACTACTAAAGGAGAAAAGGATGACTTCAGACTATCTTCTCAGCAAGTCAGGATGAGTAGAACCTGGTGTCATCCATTCATGTCCTGAAAACCCATTTACTAGGTTATTACATGGGTTCCTGCTGAAGATCCAGTTCCACCATTCTTCAGGGAAAATAGCTCTTCAGCTGCCACTCCATGGGATGAAGCACTTGGGGGGGGGGGCAGGCTGCTGGGAGAAGTGGCACCAAAAAGACACACCTTGTTTTCTCCCCCTGCTGCCCTCACCACCCATTATAGAAAGAAGTGGGAAAGAATAGCCTACTTTGTGCCAGTTCTTCAGTTCCATGGAGTGATCTTCATAGGATTGGAGAACTAACTGCAGAAGTCCTGCATGATTTCTGCTGCTAGTAATGGGCACCAAAAGAGACATCTCCATGGCACCCCCCTTCCTTGTTCTGGTGCAGATACCCTACTCTGCTTCATTGTCAAGTCAGAGTAGGATTTGGAAGTGTGGACATAGAATGTAATGTGACTGTTAGAAAATACAGAAACATTTAAGAGTATATTAGGCAATTCATATGTCTATCTGAGACAATAGAGCTTAGAATACTTTATCTTCTGACTACCCTAACAGTCAAGGGAAGTCAAGTCCATTTTATTTGCTCTGTTGATATTGTTTAACATAAGTGTTAATATTACTAAGACTGAAAGAGCAGGATGGCACTGAATGCTGACATGTTTCCCTGTGAGATTTAGATAATCATGTACTGTATCTTTCACTGAGTTGCCATAAATATCATTCACTTTGGGGGCACAGGAAAGGATTGATTGGACCAACCAGGAGAAAAGGCAAAATCAATCAATTTGTAATTAATTATGTCAAACCTTTGAGTGCTTAAAAAAAAACCCAAAAAACCTGAGAATAGACAGGTAAGCTAATGATTATGAAATATACTAAACAGAGTTGTGAACAATTATTTTAGTAGGCACTGAACTTGGAAATCAATTTAGATATGATGGATTCTCCTGCTTCAATTGAACTGATGAATTGATTCTATAGTTGTTTTGGTCCTTGAGGTTCACTCAAGATTAAATACCAGATATATAACAACTGAAGCTGTCTACTGTTTGCTGCAATAATTCACTTTTAAAATGGCATCAAATTCCCATCAGCCATAGCACTGTGTTAAGTGTATTGATCAGTAAAGTGCATTTTCAGATGGTAAAAGCCATCAGCTCTGATGCAGTCAGAACACTACAATCGCTGAGCTGGTTTTCATACTTCACAGTCTATGAAATGACTGCATGACTTGTTTTTCTATCATTTCACATTAAGAAAACATCTTTGTATTGGGCCAACATGTGGATTCCAGAAAACTCTTTAGTAACTTTAAAGGAGAAATGTGTAAACATTACTCAAGTTATGAAGGTTGAAATGAGGGGGATTCAAATAATGCCTCTGGTTGTTCATGGACTTCCATCCCAACAATGTTTTCTCGAATAATCTACCTGCATTCCTACAGACTGGGATTTAGAATAATTATTCTAATTCATAACAAAGGCAGGAATGGTTAACTGTCACCCAGCTAGTCTTCTATGTATTATTAACAGGATACATGCAGACGTCTGTACTGGGAACTTTTAGACTGGATGGATAAGAGAATGTTCTAGTGGGTTAACAGATAGACTTTACAGCCAGTCTTTCAAGAATGGACATGACCTAATGTTATAGTATTTGACTGAAAAATATTCCCACCTATCTGTTCCAGATCATATCATCTCAGAATGAGCTAAAATAATATTTGAGTAGTCCTGCCTCACTTTGTTATGTGTTAGTATTTTGCCATTTTCACTGAACAGACGATGTACTGATTCTTTTCGCTTACATTTTTTTTTAACACATCTGAAGAAAGGGGAAAAAACATTACTTTTGTTGTTGTTGTTGACCTTAGTATTCCTAGTGTCACCAATATCTCTTTCTGAACTACAGACTTTTTGACACCATCTCCACAACTAAGTTATTTCTGTATACTCTTCTTTGGTGACCAGTCTTTTTCTATGTCATATATGACTCATTGTTTTGTTTTGTTTTCAGATGTTTTACTATTTGCAATTATGCTTTCAATATTTTCTTTTTGAGGAACCCATCCCACTTGTAATGATAGATACAATCTTCCCCTCGTCCCTTCCCTTCCCTTCCCTTCCCTTCCCTTCCCTTCCCTTCCCTTCCCTTCCCTTCCCTTCCCTTCCCTTCCCTTCCCTTCCCTTCCCTTCCCTTCCCTTCCCTTCCCTTCCCTTCCCTTCCCTTCCCTTCCCTTCCCTTCCCTTCCCCTTCCCCATCCCCATTTCCTTGTCCTCCTCCTCCTCATCCTGCTTCCTCCCTCCCTCCTTTTTCTTTTCGAATAATATGTATCTGTTAATGTTATATTTCAGTACCACCTGGTCTGAGTTAAAACCATTAAGTCACATTTGTCTTCCTGTTATGTATTCACCCTGTTTATTCCCCATTTGAGAGACGCATTACAACAATAATCCCACTTTCTTCTGCAGTGTACAAATTCTGAACTGAGATCCTCACCTGAGGTTTTTTGTCCCCAACATCCCTGGATACAATTTAAAGTTCATTTGTTCAAGCTCCTGATATTTCAGCTTCCATCTCACAACTAGTCATTGTGAGATGAAAGACGTGACATGTCAGCAGCCCATCACCTGATTATTCAGATCACGATCTCAGAAATGAAATACTTCCTGTCAGTCACTCACTTGAAATACTTCGTTTTCTCTTTCTGATCCTCTTCTGTGGACTGGAAGGACTGATGAGAATGCCTCATGAACTCCCTTTTTCTCTCTTCCAATTCTGTAGTAAGGCAGACATAACTTTTCTTGGCAGTCTCATTTGTTGCCACATGGATTAGCAAAATGGGATATTTCAGTGTCCATCTAGCACATGCGTGATTCTTTTCCTTGTAGTCAATACCTACCATGATTCTTCAGTGTTTTGTTGCTAAGCACAGCTGCAACTTCTCTGTTCTTCAAGGATCAACTTGCCTGTATCTTCTTTTTCTTCTTGTGAAAGCTCAGACCCATTTCATCTAGGAAGGTCTCAAAGCTGCTTCTGAGAATATATTTTATGACTCTTGTTTTCGTTGCTTCCTGCATCTATAACCTTGCTCCTTTGTTTGATTTTCTAGTTATGTACAATTGCTCCCTCTATACAGATCTATTCCTAATCATAATGATGCCAAAATATTGAAACATGTGGTATGTCACAATGCAAGCTCTGCCTTTCATCCTTGTGGTGTGACATCACAAGACTTGCATGCAAATATCTAAGGAACAAAGTTTGCATTTCAACATCACAAGACCCATTTTGTCCCTTATCTTTTCTCAGACTCCTGTGCAAGGGGTATTTGCAGGATGAAGCAAGGGAGAGAGGAATGACAAGATGATCACTGTGCTATCATGAAACAACCTCCACTCCCCTTTTTACATGTGCTGTAACTTCAAATATGGCTACAAAGGGCCAGAGCTTGCATCACAATAGTGCAATGCTCATTTTGTCATTTTGACAGAATCAATGGATTTGGCAGATGCTCTGCTACCATCAGCAAGTAGATGTTAACAGGTAATGTATGATTTAAAAAACAAACAAACCAGCCTGCTTGCATGGACAATTTATGCAACAGCAATCTTTGCTTGTTGTGTATGGTGCTTTCCATTTTCTCACATATGTAACCTATCCATATTCATTATGCTATTCCCTTTTGGGTACTCAAAAGGTATAGTCTAGACAAGCAAAACTAAGGGATTTTCAAAACAAGAGGCTCTTAAATATTGAAAAGCATTGCTTTTCCATTGTAAGCTACAAATAGAATTAAAAATAATTTTTACATTTCAGGGGTTCTACCATTTCTCTGTACACTGTATGTCTCTGACAAGTTCCATCTATACACTGTGCAGACATAGCTGGATTGGAATATTTGCCTTTCCCCTTCTCCCACCTCCCCATTCTGAATCAGCCATTGTTCTCAATTTCCTTTTCTCCAACCTTTTGAATCTTCTACCTTCTTGCTCAGTACTGTTTTGAGCTGCCAGCAAAAACGCACATCTCTTTGACTTCTATTGTTCCATGGTTTCATTAAAAAAAAAAAAATCCTTCAGACAATTGCCACTAAACATGGCTTCATTAATTTCCCCATAGAATGGCTTTCTCTGGTCAATGTCACAACAC
Organism: Python bivittatus; assembly: GCF_059951505.1. NCBI lineage: Eukaryota > Metazoa > Chordata > Lepidosauria > Squamata > Pythonidae > Python > Python bivittatus. The sequence continues at coordinate 5,167,449 of NW_028277044.1, read as the reverse complement.
AGTCTTAATGGAGAAAATGATCCAGTCAAGTTCTGGTTAGGAGTACAATTTAGATAGAAAAATTGGGTTGGTTTTCTCTGATTTCTTATTTGTTTCTTTCTTTAAAAAAAAAAAAAAAAGATCCAGGTAAGTGTACAAGGCCCCAGTCTGAATCAGAGCCACTGTTTCTGGTTTTAGAGTGGTTAAAGCAACTCTTTCTAGACATTTATGTAAGAAACAACACCACCACCATCCCACCCATGGGGGAAACCAGCTTACTCTGATGCATTTCATCTTTTGGTGGGGGGATTGTCTCAAGTTCCAGTTTATTTAGTTAAATAAGATATCCCTTATTTGAAAGAGAGAGAATGAAAAAATGAAGCAGAGGGGCAAAGGAAAACCATAACGCCTTGTTCAGTTTTCCCAGGTTAATTCCTCTCACTGTGCTTCATTTTCCTTTCCTTACTTCCAAAGTATTTGTGGTACTTTTCCAATTGTGCTCCCTGTAATTTTTCAGGGGATGGGAGAGAAGTAATATAAAAAGGTAAATCTTCATTCGTAACAAGACAGAGATGTATGTTCCATTCCATCACCCTCCACCCCTGTGTAGCAAAGATCAGTAATCTGAACACAATTGCAGTACTTGTTTTGATTAGTGTATGTTTTTTGTTGCCCAAATAATGGTAATTAAGTTGCTAACAGTTTACAGTTTACACGGTTTTGTTAAGTTTTTCATTTTATATTATGATTCTTTTAAAATTGTAAGCTTCCCAGAGTCTTTTTGGAGTTGGACAACCTCAAAATCTAATAAATTAATAAACAAGAAGTGCATTGATACAGCATGATGTCCTTTGCTGGGAGATAACAACATCTGGATAGGGCAAAATTCTACAACTGGACAAGAAAAGGAAAAAAAGATTGTTGTGAGAAAAGATATAATAAAGGAATGCTGTGAGTAAAACTCACAGTATGATAACAACAACAACTTTCTTCAGAGAGTCCAAACTACCAATCAGAAAAAAGCATGGCAGTGTCCTAGGTATGCAATCAGGAATAGAATAGAATTTCTAACTCACTGAAACCATAAACATGAAGAGGAGACACCAGTTTTGCATTTTACTATATAATCTACAGTAAAAATGTTTCTATCTACCCTGTAATAAAAATTATACTGATATCCCTCTCAGAACAACCCATAGAACAGTCTTGATCACCATGTTTTGTTTTGGGAATAAACTCAGTTAAATTCCCAGTGGTGTCCACAGGAATGGTGTGTGTCAAAAAAGTATCACCCTTTTGAACATGCATGCATTGGTGCATAGATTCACCACAAATGCTGCTGAATTTATAATAGTCCCTTCTTTGGGTTGATATTGTGAAGAATTTGCAAACTCTTCCCTTGGTCCAGTATTAAAAGGCAGGGAAAAGGTGCTTGCTCTCAGTTCTGATGTGGAAATGTCATTGGTAGTTGAACTACTATGAGGAAGAGATTTTCCACATAATTTCCATGTATGAAAGCTGCTGGAAAATTAACATTGATCCATAGATCCTTTATACCATCCAGATATGTGAAAAAAACATATAGTTTGCCTTTTGTATTTTACATTTACATGTAAAGTCTCCTTTGAGTCAAGCTGACTCCAAAGATTTCATGAACAGATCCATGTTATTTTCTCAGCAGCAATATGGCAGTGATTTGCCACTGCCATCTTCATAGATCGATTGTGTGTGTGTGTGTGTGTGTATTCAACTTAGTAGACTACTTTATAGCTCAGAGATTTTTCTGGTAGTGTCCTACTCATGTACTAACCAGGTTCAACCTTGGTTAACTTTTTCAAAAGATCAGCCAGAAGAAAGCTAACTACTGGGACCTGTTTTGACCAAAGAATATGGGGTAGTCCCAAACTGCAGCTTTTTCCCCTACTGCTGTTAGAGAGTTTCCATCGCTTCTGGAGATCTAAGCACTAACCTGACCCTGCTGAGCTCTTCAGCCTAGACAAGCCACACAGTGAGGCATTTTACATCCCATGTTTGCTCCGTGCAAACAGAAGGCCTGTAATTCTAATCACTGCCTTCCCAGAGGCATCAACCCCCAGGCTTTGATGTTGTTAATACACATTCCACAAGTGAGGCTCTAACATCCGTCTCTTTGCGGAGCACCCAGGAGAGCTGTGTCATTTGCTTGTGACATTTTACAGCAGTCTAAGGATAGAATGCAGCTTTATAATGTTAACTTTAAAAATACTCAGCATTGGCTTTAGAGCCAACTCTCGAGAGAGCCACTATTCAGCAAGCTAAAACCAACTGGGCCGCTTGGATTTTTTTTTTTTTTTTTATCCATCAGATGTATGTTGACTGCTAAAAAGAAAAGAAACAGCATTGATTAACCTATGGTGGCCCTCTGCAAAGTCGGCTAAGTTTCATCTGCCATCTGCATAGTAACAGGGCATTCACAAAGGAAATTGAGAGAGGGGTGGTGGGGCTGGGAGATTGATTTTAAAAATAGGGTGGTAGCTCCCTCCCTTCAAAAGCACAGTGGAGGATCAATGTAATATAACTAAAACAAGACAACTGAACTACACTTACCCATGTTGTATGTGTTGGAGGGGGTGGTGGTTACACACCTTGTTCTGTATCTGGGTAATAAAAATATCAGTCCTTGAAAATGTCACATCTGGGAGTATATAGAAGGGAACAGAGAAGAATCAAGTAAATGGAAAATATAAAAACAAACAACCAAACCATTGAAGTGCACCTGAAATTTCTTTTAAACCCACAAACTGGGTCCCTTTGAATGACAGACTCCTTTACACACACGCACACGCACACGCACACACACACACAGAAAAGGTGGGTTGGGGGTGGGTGGGAGGACATACTTAAGTTCATAGTAGTCACAAACCAGATTTCAAGGAGTCAAACTCATCTAACAGAATCAAACTTGAATCTTAGTGACTTCAAGGCTTCAGCCATGTAATTTGCTTGGCAACAGTGTGCTGTTGCCTTTTTCCTGGATTTATTTGTTTATTTTACTTCCCAGTCTAGCCTATAGCCCTGAGATTTCCTGGGACTCCCATCTAAGTACTATTCAAAGAGCCAGTTTGGTCTAGTGGTCAAGGCACCAGGCTAGAAAACAGGAGACTGTGAGTTCTAGTCCTGCCTTAGGCACAAAGCCAGCTGGGTGACCTTGGGCCAGTCACTTCCTCTCATCCCAACTCACCTCACAGGTTGAAGTTGTGGGGAAAATAGGAGGAGGAAGTGTGTGTGTGTGTTAGGTATGTTTGCTGCCTTCAGTTATTTATAAAAATAATAAAGGTGGGATTAAAAAAATCTAAAAAAACAAAAGGAAAAAGGGAAGGGAAGGGAAGGGAACTTGAAACATGGATAAGTTATGGGGGAATATTTAGGGCACAAAAAATTCTCAGGATATTTTTTTTTCCCATGTCTTTGTCAGTTCCCAGCTTTCTGACCATTTATTCCACGAACCTCCATTACATAACTTCTGTGGTGCACCTTATGCACTTCTCATACTTCTCTGAATACAGACTCATGAGTTATGTTGCCTTGGAATTGCTATTTAGAATAGCTGGCTTATCTTTAATCATTCATTCCTCTCCAGCACAACATTAACCTTCCTTGAGCAAAAAAGAACGGAGTTCATTGAAGAATTAAACAAAAAACAAAAAACAATATTGAATGATCTTCCATAGGCACACAAGAAATTTCCCTAAGAGATATTCCAGGGATAGGTGTGTAGAATCACAAATTAAGTATTTACTTTAAGTTTTTCTTCAGCTTCTCTAAAAACAAAACAAAACACCTAGTAGACTATTAGATCTGGTAACAGAAAGTTTGAGGAACCTGATTTGATGTACACATTTGTCAGGTTCGTAACTATTGGTGATATTCTCCATACAGCATTATTTTCCCTAGACATTTTCCACTGCCTACCTTCTTTTCATGTACAGCTAATGCTCAGAAACTTAGATGCTCATGGTTATTGGACCTCCACACTCTGCCTGCTTGCTTCCTTTTTTCAATGAAACAGCATCCTATTCTCCATTCCTCCTTGCCTCCTTCTGCTTATAGTTTTCCATTTTAATTGCTTGAGTTCTTCAAGTTCTTGCTTTCTCTCTTCAACTGCTTTAAGCTACATTAGGTTTCTGCAATTGTGTGCTAACATATTAAAAATCAGTTGGAGAACTGGAGATTTCTATGTGGGCTCATGGCATTATCCCATACTTCATCTTGCTCAGATTGGTGAACTCTGATGGTTCCTTGGACTCAGGCAAGCTGAAAGTTCCTCAACAGAAGTAGTTGAGTTCCATATGCTTTGTTGTTATCAATGTAGGGCAATGTTTTGCGTGACCCTTTGCAATGGTTTATCTTCAGTTTCTCATAAACTTTTCTTCTGGCTTGAGCATTATTCCCTCACAGCCAATGAGCATTCCAGATCTCAAATATGAACAAACAACATGAGCACAGAGAATCTGTGCATCATGTTGGCTTGATGTAAAAGTCACTGCCTTCCAGCAAAAACAAAAACAAAAACAACCTCCCCCCCCAGCAAAGTTCAATGAAATATATATTTTAAATAAAGTAATGCATTTCATGAAAATTAAGTCAGCTATGATTAGCTTGGACAAAAGGTAAGAGAGATAAAAGGAAATAGGTTCAGGGGAAAATATTTTAGTTGTTAATATTTCCAGTTAGATACACATATTTTTAGTTATTTGTTTTCAAAGATGGAAATAAGAGAAATTTGTCTATTGGAATAATCTTCTCTGTACAATATAAATTAAGTGATATATGAAACTCAGCTTTCTGAGGTTTCATTATGTGTTAAGGAACTATTTCATTTGTAGATTTAAATTTAAGCAAGGCTACCTTCCAAATAATTTTTTCTCTCATGTTGCAAAATTGAACAAGCACCCACATTTTGAGCCCATTTAGTAACAGACCCACATTAAGTGTAATGCAGAACATGAAGTATTTTTTCCAGTACTCTTATCTGAATGTATTAAGTCTTTGAATTACTTGAAATATAGTAAGTTGAAAGGGCAATATTAGCCTAATTCAGATGTTTCACACACATATCCAACATGTGAAGCAGGAGGCTGAACTGAGCCAAAGAGCCAAGATAACATTTGGGGGGGGGGGCGAGGGGGGGGGAGAGGTTGTTTTTCTGAATTCTTCTTGGCTGGTCATACTTGTAAATTTGAAAGAGTCAGATGAAAAGATTTGAAATCTTCCCTTAAAATTTAAGTGAAAGATAGGAAAAGCCCTTGAGGAACAATTGTGTGTGGTGGTGGGGGGGGGGGATGGGATATTCACACACACTGCTTGGGCAAAATAAGTATTTTTAAAATAATTACACAAAATAAATTTAATAACAATAGCACACCGCATCCATTATAATGTTTCTGAAATTTTCTTTGATTCAACTAAGAACTGCTGAGAGAGAGACAAAGAGGTGGTTTTGAAGGCACTAGTTCTTTTCAGTGTTGACATGGATAGTCTGGATATACTCAGCATTATCCTACCTTTGTAATTTTCCTCATTTGCTGATCCCCACATTTGATGAAGAAAATGTTCTACTGTTGCTTTACAGGCAATTGTCCTTGTATTCATTTGTCTCACTGAGACATAAGAACCACAGACTAGCTCTTTGTGTTCCTCAGGACAAATAGTCCATGATTTGTCAAAGACACATTGCACTTCAACAGAAATCCGAGTGGTTTATCGGGAGAGAGACATGCAAGTAAGCAGTTGCAAAGGGTGCTGATACTCACACTGGAAACATGCAAAACTCAAGGGGGTATGTTAAAAAGCCTATCTATGCATGTAGCAGGTGTAAGGTTTACCCCGCTTGTCTCAGAGAAACTCTCGTGAGACATGTGTTCAGCAAAGAAGTTTACTCAAGCATAATGTAAGTAAGTACAGACAAAGCCAGGGTTGGCTTGGCGTAGCTTACATGGTATTTTATAGCTTCCCGTTCCCGTGCTTACCTGTTGCTTAGTTACAGACTACCTGCAGTAATCCCCCCTCGCCAAAATGGCAGATTCAGTCGGTGCTTTTGTCTTTCTGATTGCAGTCTATGGGTTGTGCTGTTGTTGCCTTTGTTGGGTTTGCCTGTTTGCGCCCAAAGCCGGGAGCCTCTGCGCTTTCTTTGTTTGCAGCACCCGAGGGAAGCCGCCCGCCCTGATACAAAGTATCCGCTTGTGGTTTTGAGTTAAGCGCCGCCACCTGTCAGTAATCAGCCCACGGTTTCACTTCCCCTTTTTCTCCGCTTGTGCCTGGGCGGTGAAATTGACTTAGGCGAAGCTGAGCGGCGCGTTCGCCCTGCCCTTCCATGCTGGCTGAATCTGACAGCAGGCACCACATAGCTTTCCCAATTCAACTTATTTTAGATAAAGCAATGGTGCTCATGTAACCCCAAGACAAGCCATCTTGACTTAGAAGCCAATTGTTTCATTTCAAAGTATGTGAAGGACTCCAGATTTAAAATGGCTGGAATTTTTAGAAGCAGTACTTGGATCAACTTAGAGAAAAATATTTTTTTTAAAAAAAAAGTTGCTTATTTTAGTTAATATTTAGTTAAGTAAAATTAGTTAAACTGATATTTGGAGGCAGATTTATTTTTTAACTTGATGTTCAGTCATTTCTGTCATGTCTGAAAATTATAAAACAGATCTTTCAATCATACACATAACACAATTCTTATTTTATGAATATTTGCTTCTAGGTGACACATTATGCGCTAACACCACATGGAAAGCCCACATCTGTATATTCAATCAGCTCTCTAAAATGTGTTTTTAATGGGGGACAATTTGATGGAGTCTGTCTCCCATCTGCAAAATCCAGAACTATTAGATACATGGCTCTTCTCGCTTCACATCTGTTTGTAATGGTATGTTTAACAAATGTTTTAAATAAAATAAAAGTAAAATCTCTCTTGAGGCCTAATCCATTCTTGATAATTACTTGGGCGGGTCCTTGCAGTAATGTTGGCAACAGTATGGAAGTGATTTCCCAGTGCCTTGTTCCAGTGTCTGGTTTTAATTTCCCAGTCCAGCCTGCCATGCTGGGAGTTCCTGATCACTTCTCATCAAGTCCAGCCCTGCTGATATTTTCAAGATCAGCAAGATCAAGTAGATTCTGCACCTGCTACAGGTAAGCATTTCTTTAAATTGGAGAGGGAAGGGGGAATGACGGCTCAAAACATTCTTGCCTATTAAGCTATTAACACGATTCATTTGGGGAGTATCTTCCCCATTCCTATTTACAGTCCTATGATATTGAACAACCAGATTTTGTTTCCATTTTTGTGGATAAATGAACCACCATATAGGCACCTGTTACATTACCTGATGCAGTGCAGTTTGCATTCCTCACACCAGTACTTCCTGAAATGATCTTTGGTGCCCATGAAAAGCATACACAATACATAACTTTGGTTACTGCATGGATCATTACTACCTGCACTGAAAGCATCATAATCCTAGATCAGCATTCTGAGGTTAACAAGTTAATTTCTTGAAATGTATATGTAAGGATAGGGACAGGGCAAATGTATTGTAATTGTCGAGTTAAAAAAAAGAAATCAGAAAACATGTTCACAGATACTTACAAGCCTATGGAAATGAAGGAGCCAAAGATATATGACTTCACAATGGCAGAACAAATATAAATGGAGATAGAACTTTGAGCCCCATGGAAATATTACCAGAGATAATATGATGACAAATTTGATTAGGATGAGATCTCACTGACTAGCTTAAAACAAATACACCATCATCTTTATCCATGGGAAAAAGTGGGAGAGAACGTATTAATTACTCCATGCAAATAGACACTAGGAATGTATTCAGCCTTCAGGAAGAATGATGGATGGAAAGTAGCAAGAAATACAGTCTCCAAGAAAAAAAGAGAGCACTTGCATTCCCAAAACACCACCCAAAATGTTCTCCAGCCCACTGGCTGAATATGTAAGATGAAGATCTCGACTCTTCAGTCATATTCAGTTTCCCAGTCCTTCCTTTTAAAGATCAGGAAGTTCAAGATATGAGAAGTTTAAACTCCCTGGGTTAGAGGTCGCTGGAGTCAAAACCAAAGGTAGGAAATAGTCTGACCTAGTACAAGACAGCTTCTTACATTTCTATTATTTTCTTACCTGTTTTACTACTCATGACAACAAAACACATACACTTTGACACAACTGGCAAGGAAGAGCATCTGCTAGGTCAATTAAGGACCATTACAGGAATGTGATGCCCCATCATTCTGCTGAGACTCTGAGCCATTTAAAAGTTAATTAGGCTACTTAATTAAGTGCTCACATCATAGAGAAGATAAAACAAATTAGCTGAACGCTAGTAACAATGGGGGATAGGTGCCTAGAGCAAAGTGAATGGCTACTTAGATGGACAGGTTAATAACAAATAGAAGACAAAATAGTTTTTCTTTCCTTTCTCACTTTTTAAAACAAGCCTGTATTTCTGTTGGATAAGATTTACAGGGTGTTGTATAAGATTTACAGAAAGGCATACAATAATGTTACTGAAGTGAATCAGAAGAAGCAAACAGTGCCTCACAGGAGAAAATGTAGAGTTTATAGGAAATCATGTTACTCTGGGCTGTGATTCTTTTCCCTTTTTAAGCATCCTTTAAGACCAATACTCCATAATGCATGGTGAGGAGAGCAGAATGATCTGAGATATTCCTATGCTCAGCTACTGATAGGTAATCTATGATGTTCCCTGAAAAAAAAAAATGCAAGGCAAATGTTCACAGTAGTGAGGGGAACATTCAACAGTGTGGAATTCTGGGAGTTGAAGTATGGACTTCAACTCCCAGAATTCCCCAGCCAGCTTGAGTTGAAGTCCTTACATCTTCAAGTGGCCCAGGTTGAGAAACACTGATCTAAAGCAAGAGGCAGGAGCAAGGGCCTTTGGCAAAAAGATACCAAGAGACAAAAGCTACATCTGGGTAGCAAGCAGAGTATTGGTGGACCAGGGGCAACAAAGGTGGACATTGGGTGGCTAACAATGTCAGACAAGGAACTGGGGTCAAGGTTAGTGTGAACTCAATTTCACTCAGACATCATCTCACTCTGGATTTAAAACTATAAATAAAGCATAATGCTGAAAGGAATGTACACTCTCACAGCAAGGAGACATTGATTGTCCTGTCAGATACAGATACACAAAGCTACTTTGAAGCACATGGGTACAGTAGCTTCCTGCGAAGCCTCAAATAAACTACAGCAAATAGCAAACTGGGGTTTGTTGATACATAATATGCAAACGGCCTCAGACATACAATTTTTCTATGAAAATGTTTTACATGTTTAGGAGAAAGTTACAGACTTCAACTGATTGGTCAGACAGATTAAGGTTAAATGGATTCACCTTGCAACAACTCTAAGTCAAGCTGAGAGTGACTCCAGAACACTCAGGAAGCTTCACAGTGGATTGGAAATTCAGATGTGAGTCCGTCGTGCCAGTCAAGCAATATGGCAGTCATGGTCTTATGTCTGTTTTGGGGCAAATAATGGCCTGGGAGGCAGATGAATTGTCTGTCTGAAAATGGGTGGAATAAACCCATAAAATTTAGGATTAGATGAATTGTAATGGAAACATATTACTGGGCTCCTAAGTAATGTGACCCTCTGTGTGGGGACTTGCATGGATACTATTCTGCACTGCAGCCCTTTGTGTCTCTCTAAAATCTATTCTGTAGGTTTGGCAAAAACTCTGGAGGGTCACCAAATTCATCATCCATCGTTGCAGAAGGAAGGCAGTCCTCAAATACACTAAGAGGTCATTTGAACACAGGCAATCTTTTTACTTGCTGAAGGAGGTGCCACAACATTTCATGGATGATTTTGAATTGTAGAATGCTAGAAATATATTAATAGAGATGTGGGAATTATTTTAATTCCGTATTCAATAATGTATTCGGTTATATTACTAGTGAGTAATATCTTTCCACTAGTGAAGACCTAAAGCTAAGAAAGCAGCAACTGCCAGCTTGATATTTTTATGATTTTGTACATAAGTCACCCTGAAGCCCCCAAGCCAATGAACCCAAGTTACCAATGCAATAATATACAGCTCCATGCTTCTTACTTTTCTGATAAAGCAAAAGGGTAGATCTCTGAACTGAATACTGTTCTTGACAATGGGCAGCAAAATAAACAACATGGAAAGAATCTTAAACTTTGCAAAAGGAAATGCTCCTTAATTAGATAGCATTCATGACTCTGAGCTGAAGCAGCAGCCAGGAACAGGAGCTGGTCACATCATGGTGATCAGTAGCCCAAACTAACCCAGACCTCAGATGTTGCTATATATATCCTTTTAGGCCCTACTAGACTACTAGCAATTAAAATGGCACACCTACCATTGTGCATAATATATATCCCTAAGATCCCCTTAAAATGGTTTTATTGACAATGAATCAGAATGTAATACCATCAATATACCAATGACTGTCTTTCTCTTTGAATCTAAGATATTCTAATATTAAATTCTAACTTGGTATCTTGTGAAGGTAATGAACAGGATAAGGATAAAGACACTGAAAATTAATCCTAGTAAGACAATGTTCAGTTGAAGGACAAGTAAAAGAATATGAATTAAATTTAGTCTGGTTGAAATTTCACTCCTTTTAAAGACTCAGCTTTGTAGTTTGTGGATATTCCTAGAATCACTCCCCAACAGGGATATCCATGTTTTGACAAGGACTAGATTATGCTCGGAGAGCCAGTTTGGCCTGGTGGTTAAGGCATCAGGCTAGAAACCAGGAGACTATGAATTCTAGTTCCACTTGGGCACAAAGACATCTGGGTGACCATGGGGCAGACACTTTCTCTCAGCCCTAGGAAGGAGGCAATGACAAACTACTTCTGAAATCTTGCAAAAAATAAAAAAATAAAAAAAAAATGCAGGGACTTGTCCAGGCACTCTCCAAGAATCGGACATGATTGAAAGGATTAAAAAAAGAGAGAGAGATTATGTTTACATAACTACAGTTAGTGTACCAATTGCACTCATTCTTAGGAAGATGTCAGAACTTATCATGGTGACTTGTGCCTTACTTACTTAGTTAACTGGATTCCTGTAATGTTTCATATGGTCTTATTTGGAGAAGTGCTTCAGAAGTGCTCAGAGGCTTCAACTAGTTCAGAATGTAACATGTGGACTATTGTCAAAGCAATGTTATATGGAACATGTGACTCTGTTATTTAAAGACTTGCAAAAGCTTGAGTTCTTATTCCAGGTTCAATTGAGAATGTTAGTTGTGACCTATACCTCCCTTTGCAGCTCAGAACTAGTATTTTAAAGATTTCTTTCTCCATCATGAGCTTGTTCACCTTTAAGATTCAGGCAAGTCCCTTCTCTCAGTTTTGACATTGTTAGGACTATTTAGAGGAAATGGAAAAGAGGATCATCTTGGAGGTTGTCTCATAATTGGAACTTCTTGCCAAGCAATTCAGGTTCATTCACTTTGTCACTTTTCAATTGTCAGGAAAGATATATTTTTAATTAGGCAGCCCTTCAGCATTTAAATTAGTTTAGCTGTAGTGTTACCTGCCCTGTAATGTGTCTTTAAATTGTGTTTTATGTTGTGCTTTTTTTTTTTTTTTTGGTTTGTTTGTTCTTTGTTGTTGTTGTTTGTTTTTGTTTTTATGACGTTATTCATCCTGACCTCCATTTGCTGATGGAAAAGCATGACATAACAAAATAAAATGAAAGAAATACTAAACTGCCAGAAATCATGGTAAACATCTTTACCTGAGTAACTGATATTTGCTATCCCGGAAGAATTATTTATCTGCTTTACCATGCCTTGTTGCAACTGTGTAGTTGTCGCTGATCCATTTTTGCTGGTGAAACTTTGTGCAATCTAATGGCCACTGGTATGCTGTCATAGGAACTACATCATTGCCTGAAACAAGGTCTGGGGCATTGGTATGTGTGCATGCGTGCGTCTGTATAGAAAGTTTTTACATAATTAAAAGATAAACAAGAAAAATATATAAAAGGAAAGTAGAAAAAGATAAAAGAAAAGGCACTAGAAGCAGTACACTTAAAGAAAGAAAAGTCAAAAAAGAAAGTTAAAGAAGTGCCTTCCAATCTTCTTTACAGCAGTAACAAACTTGCACCATTTCTTCCCCTTTAGAATTACATTATATAGTTCCCTTCTTCCCACATTCAATCCTTTTTAATCAGCAGATTCAGACGCCAGTTCATTTTTGTCCACTTTCAGCAAAAAGTCCATAAAAGGTTTCCAGTCTTTTATAAAAGTACTTATTGTTTTGTCCCTAATCAATTTTGCCATTTCTGCAAGTCTTGTGATCTTCACAGTCCACCCCTTCATTGTGGGCGGTTTGGGGCATATTCTAGGTAAATAAGTCCTTTCTAGAACTATGTCCTTTGGAGACAGGTCCCTGCAAAACTGACTAACAGATTTGATTAAAGGCAGATATATTTATCCACAAGAGTAAATGATGCAAAGTTCGTTCCCTGAGGTATACCATAGAGTAACCAAAGGCACTTAAAATTGTACATTATTAACTTTTATTATCTCTGGTTTTCTGAATCTCTCATATACCGTGTATTTTTGGTTTCCTTTAAAAATGTTATGTATTCAGTCAGATGAGAACATATTGTGTTTATCATGGCCTTGGCACTACCATAAAACTGAGGTGGTCTTTTTAGAACTAGGTTATAGAGAGTGGAAGCAGCCAGTTACTATGATCTACTGCTACAAGTTCCTTTTCATTTCCAAAACCCTGTCTGTGTGTGTATGTGTGTATGTGTGTGTGTGTGTGTGTGTGTGTGTGTGTGAGAGAGAGAGAGGGAGGGAGAGGGAGGGAGAGAGGGAGAGAGAGAGGGCGGGGGGGAGAGAGAGAGAGATGGAACAAAGACAGTGTTATTATATCACTAAAGAACTGGGAATCCTTCTCCTTCTCCTTTGGTCTGTGATTCAGAAGTTTAACATGCTTTGTTAAATTGATACTCCCAGCTGATTGAAAATTAGCTATTCCTGCAAGAGTATTGCAAGAGAAAGTTGTTTAACTAAGGAAGAGCAAAATCACAGATACATTAGATGTTGGTAAAAGGTATTTTAGAAGGGCTCTGCAAAGATGAAAAGAGAAGGCAGTTTCCACCAGCGAAGGACTGTGCAGGACCTCCTTTCTCTGTACAGGAGAGATAGGGAGCAATTGTCCCCAACTTCTCCCAGACAGACAAGGAGATATCCAAGGACAGTGGTTAGGACTTCAAGGGAGAAATCTCTTCGACAGTAAGTCCTACCTATCATCATCATCTATCTCTCCCTGAATAACCTGGCCTTGGGTTGGGGCCTCATCCCTGTTGTAAATCATATCATATCATATTCTCCAAGAAGACTTTAAACTGTAGAAACTGTAAGAACACACGGGTGATGATGGCAACAGCTACATCCATAACAGCAACTTTTCAGTCTCATCAAAATAGCCCAAATACAACTTTTAAAGTCTGTAGAAAAAAATACCAATTCTTTGTTACACACCAAATCAATCTCTGGTTTGACATAGGCTTCAATGAGATTATGCCATCTTAGATTCTGGACTGAATTGATTTTCACAAGGAGTCTTTGGCTGCTCTGACTCTTGCAGATAGTTTCAGTTCAGCTTGGAAAAACAGCAACAGATTTAATTCTAGATAACATGGCCTCTCACTTCCATACCTGATTTCATGAGAGCCTGAATTCGCAACATTTATTTCAATCTGAACTGAAACATCATCATTTTGGTATTCATTCATCCCCCTCTCTCTGAAGTCATGGATACAGTCTTGGTGAAAGATATTTTATTCCAGCAAATTGCCTGACAAACATTTAAAATGGGTTACTCCCCAGAATTTTCTGTTTAGTGAGATGTCACTCCATACCTTTCATGCAATTAGAGAAGAGATGCAGTGATATGTTAATCCTAGACTATGTCCTTGTGATTTGGGAGATATTGAGTGTGTTAACCATGTCTTATTATGCTGCCTTTTTTATACAGATTGACACATAGACTTAATGATCCCTCTCTTGTCAAACTGTTGTGGCTTGACTGATGAGGAGAACTCACTTTCTTCTGGATATGTTTTCTGAAACCTTCAGAAAGTAGCCAAGCCTTGTGCTATTGCCATTAGGAACCTATTAGTTTAGTTCACACAAATGTTCACATACGCCTCACATACTGTATATGCAAAAAAAATTGATTTTGAAAAAGAGATCCAAATTTATAGCCTTAGATATTATGGATCATTTTTCCTGCTATGGTATTGCAGCATTTTTCAGGATACAATTAAAGAAAATACTGATGGAAAATTATTTCTGGAAACCACAAAGTACTTATACTGTTACATTTAAAAAGCTACAGTGAAGATATTAATTTATACCTCTGGATGTCTCCATACTTTACCCACGTAACAGTTTATTATGGATGCCAATATCAGTTTACTCCTTCAGAATGGCTCTTATTTTTCCCCAGAAGCCAATTCCAATATATGTGCCATTTTGTTCCTTTCTTAAAAGGAAAAACAAAGATTTCAAGTTGGAAGATGGAAGAACTAACTCTGTAAGAAGGTTGATGCTAATATTCCATGGAGCAAATGCACTTGGCTAAAGCGGTGTGAACATTTGTTTTTTCTATACATACATATGTTACATGCACTATTTTTAAAGTAATGCTAAAATGTGAAAGAATTTATTCCTTAATGCTCTGAAATCTTCTCTTCTCTCTTTCTAATGAATTGGACAAGAATCTCACCTTACCTTGGTTAAAATCAAGGCTCACCAGAATTGCTTCAGAGGCAACATCGACTTGTCCATTCTTACATTGTTATTCTAATTTTATCAATTTTTTTTTAATTTAAAAATATTATTCTTGTTCTTGACTCTTGGAGAAAAAAGAATCAAAGACAAGAGCAACTGGAGAGAAGTAGAGCTCTACAAATCAGAGTTAATTTTAAAATAATTTGGGAATGGGAACTAAGAGATAGCACTTTAAAAAGTGTGAAAAAGCAGCAGACCATATATTTAATTTCTACAGAGAAGAGAGGAAACTATCTGAGGTATTATACCGCCTGGCATTCTTGTTTAGCCCACCCAAAATGTAGGACAGCAGCACCATTTTTGCAGCTCCGAGGGCCATCCTAGAATATGTAGGGCCAAAATGGCCTATTTTAGATTAATATTTTAGTGTTTGGAATGGGTACCTTAGCCTTACAGACCTTTAAAACACAGTTTTACTCCTTAAGAACTCTGAAGAATCTCCAAAAGTGGGATGTGGGCCCCATCTACTTTTGGATTGTGGCCCTTCATATGGCAAGCAAAGCTTGGTGCATTCCTACAGGAATAATGTGTCCCTAACTTAGTCAGGGAAATTTTGTAAACTCTGTTTCAAAACTATCGTAGGTATCTTCACCATATTATGTGGTAGCAAATTTTATAAGCACATTATGTACTATATTAAAGGAATAATTCTTGGGTATCCTAAATTTAGTATCCGCTAGTTTCTTTGAGTGCCTGTAAGTTCTTAACCTGGTGCTTTCCAGATGTGTTGGACAACAGTGTTTCCAATATATATATATATATGGAGGTCAACAGGTTGAGAAAGGTTGTTCTAATATAAAAAGAGAGATTTCTTTTTCTAACATTGTGCATAGACTTCTATTGTTTTCTCCTTATTTCTCTCATTTCTATTCCAAAAATAAAAACTTCCTGATTCCAAGGGAAAAACAAAACAAAACTTGAATTTCTTTTAATAGCAACATGATGTTTATATGACCTTGCTTGCTTGCTTTTTTTGGATCAGCAATACCAATTCAAGTCTGTCTGAGCTGACATCTGAGGTCATAAGAGATTTGTAGGCAGTGTCAAATTTGAAAAGAATGTGGTATGAGTTCTGCCCAGGGTTTCCAAGGAGTTTGGCAGCTTTTATTGGCAGTAAATTCATTCACTGGCATGTTGAATTAGGTGATTAGCATAGAGAAAAGTGCCATAAAACAAAACAAAATAAAACAAAACAAAATCAAGTGGTTTAAGTGTGTGGCTACAGAAGGCACAAAGTGTGCTGCAGACCTCCTTATGTGGAGTTAAGATGACCTCTTTGCCATACATTTCCTGTCAGAATAGAAAAGCACTTTGGTGATTTGTAATTTTGATTATTAAGATCTGTTCTGCTCAAGGAGTCCTCTAATTCATCAGGCAAGGAATTCTCAGATGGATCATTACCTCCTTCTTATATCAGTTTGTTGTAGGAAAAGGAAAAGCTATCACAACATATTTTTTTTTAAGACCCACATGCACTTCAAACAGTAAATCCATTGTTGCAAGCTACCATCTCAGCAGATTTAAAGGTTACACTTAATAAGAATTTGCCATACAGATGTGTTTGGCTTTCAGCCATTCATACTGCTGAACCATTAGAATTCCATATGGAAATTGAAACGTGTTGCCTTTTTGTTCTGAGATGATGACGCTGTTCCTGCAGATTGGAAAGCAAAGGTTATATTGATCCTATAATAAACATCCACCTAGCATGGTTAAAGGGAGTACTCAGATTTGTGGCTTTAAGAAGAGACACAAGATGATTCAAATACCACATCCTATCCCTTAAAAAGAAAATAAAAGAAGTGTGTGTATGTGTGTGTTTGTACATATGTATGTATGTATGTGTGTATGTATGTATGTAACAAGAGGCTGCATGTGAATGATGTAGCCTAAATCTGTCCCATGGCATCATTTACAAACAAATCAAAATCTGAGAGCATAGCTTGGCAGTGCTGAAAAAGTATCCATTCCAGAGTGAATACAGATCTCAAAAATGGTAGCCACACATGCTTCAGAGAAGCAGGGTGGGTTTGTTGAGGGACAACCCAGTGAAAGCATGTCAGTGGGAACTGTTAATGGAAGAGAAAGCAGCTATCGGTGGGGGAACAGTATTCCACAGAGACATAATGTTTAAATCAGTAAACAGCATTGAGAGAATAGCATTGAAAACATGAAAAATATTCATAAAGCCCTCAGTGGGGAATGGAAATGAATGGGAAAATAGCAGACACTGGGGAAATAATCTTTAAACAGCACTGAGGGAATAACAGTGAGTAATCCCTAGGGTCTAATGATGGAACAGCAGTTTTTAGGGGGGAAAGATATTCCAGAGGCACACTTTTTCCAAAGGCTTTTTCCAAAGGCTTATCTTTTCGGTATAGAGATGAAGGGAGGGAGAAAATGAGAGTTTTGGAGAAGCAGGAGAAAAGAGTAGTACATGTCTCTTAGCAATGGAGGTCAAGATGACTAAGGAAAAAAAGAGGGGGGGGGGGCTAAGCAACCAGCCACACTGTAAATACAGATAACAGATAGTGGAGAAGGAATGAGAGAGCAAGAGCAATGACCTTTCTGTTGTATGGTCCTGGCTCTTGAAGACTGGTGGTACAAAGAACTTCAAGAAGTTTTCAGAAGAAAGAGCAGGAAAGGAGGCAGATTTTATAAATAGCCTCTCACCCGTGTTTATTCAACTGGGTAAGCTGAACACATTCTTTGGTTTCATGATGTTCCTGGAGCTGGGGACTCAGTCCAATTCAGAGGATGGACATTCATATACTGGTGCCTTATTTGATCTGTATCCAGCTGATCAGACAAAAGTCAGTTGATCTTTAAGGCTGTGAAACCTAACTAACCAGCGGTTGCTCCACAGGTACAGGAAGGATAGAGGTTTAAGGTTTAAGGAGATATTATATTAGAGGGGCTAAGTTCAGGAGCTGGATGGCATATTGACCTACTTGAGGCTATAACTGCAAGTTCACTAAAAGACATCAACAGGCCCATCTCTACTTTAGGGGTCATGCTAGTCAGGCTCAAATAAGGACATCTGGCCTCAGATGATTCAAAGAAGTTACCTGGAGTAAGCCAAAGTTTACCAGGAGTGGGAAAGTCAAAGCTGCTCACCCAACTCTGCAGCTTCCCCTTAAGTGACTTCAGCTAGAGACAGAAAGAACACACACACATCTTTGTCTGGCCAAAAAGGTTATTCAGAGGGGCCCCTGAATCATTCTCTCATCCAGAGGCAAGTTCAGTTCTGATTTTGTAAACATTCCTACCACACTGTTCTAGCACTCAGTTGATCATCACTCCTGAAGTTCAGAATCTAGTCAACTGATCAACAGGACGTCTACATCCTTGTTTCATCAAGTGACACTGCAAGGTTTATCCTTATGAATTACATTGGCATTAAACCTGAGCAGAAGGTCCTATATTGTATATGGGAGAGGGAATAAGGAAAGGTTTCTCATAAGCATTGTCCTATAGGAATCACATAAAGATGTTTCCTCCTGTGTAAATCTAAAATGGTGTGATATTGGGATTTCAGGGGTGATTGTCTTCCAGGATAAGGTAAAAGGTAGGGGGTTTCTGTTCAAACTGAGGGTTCATTACAAAAGGAAAGTGCCGGGAGAACCCATTTTGCAAAATCCTTAAGATCCTTCATAGAAGGAAAGGAAGAAATAAATGTGGAAAATGTGTGCAGAAATGAAATAAACTAAAAGTGATAGCGATCACATGATTAAAAAAGCAGTTGACATTGTTGGTAGCTGTACAATCAATGGCATTTTGTTTTATAATCTGTATATGTAATTATACTTACAGTATTACTTCATCAAATATTGGACTAAATTTGTAACAAGTCAATATGGGTGTGTGCATGTACATGTGTTAATGTCTGTCTTTCAATCTGCTTATCAGTCAGTCCATTCACTTACTGACCTATCTCTCTGCATGCTACTTGTGTTAGAATCCGGTTATAAAGTAGGAACAGTTCAAGGCAGGTTAAGAGCAAGGATTGCTTTCAAGTGATTACATAGACTAATGATATGTTTCCCATTTCACCAATGGGCATATGTACAGAGGCTTAGCCTGTGTGATCATATCACACCTAGGTTCCCTCCACTCTCATGCTTTAAAACAGCCTCCTTAGTTACAAGAGTCAATAAAAAAAGAATCAATGAAAAATATTTGGGTTGAGGCCATTAGTATAGTAAATATAGCCCTTATTTATTCCACTGCAAATGTCAGCCATTTTAAACTGAACCTTTAAGATGGCTTTTGTTGATTTTCATCAGAAACTTTTGCCTATTAAAAGAATCATTCAGGTTGCAAGTACTATCTCTGTGCAGCAAGCACCCAAATGTAAGATATGAATAGGTTTAAGGAACCTCAAAGTGTTTCAGAAGTACAATAAATATTTTTAAAATCCTGAAGACTGGAACCAGTGGGGAGACAAAGGAGCATCACTCATCTGTGAAAGAAGAATTAGTGAAATAAATAATCATAGAACTGAACAAACCAAGAACTGGAGAACTTCCAAACAGCCACACATTAAGACTGAGCATGCTCAGTAATCATTGGCAGCTGACAAGAGGAAAACAAAGTGGGAGTGGGAATGGAATTGAGATTTGTGAATAAGAACCTTCCATATTACAACAGTTTGTTGCAACTTCTACTTATAATCATACTACAGAACAAAGATTCAAACATGGAACAGCCCACATCTCACTACACAGACACCAGTATTTTTTATTATTTTTCAAAACCGAATTCATATAATGCTGTTTTCTTTGCAAAAGATGCTAAATGTATTCCTTTCTGGTCCAGCTTTCTGGTCCAACAAGGTTCCTAAATATTTGAAGCGCTTTATTCATAATAAGTAGATGAAAACTATAGGGTTTAGTATGAAGTTCCAAGCTAGGAATTTCTGGATGAAATCTCACTTTGATGAAAATGTCACTGAATAGCACTTAATGTCAAAGCATATAGTTATAATTAAAGCCAAACAGAACAACTCAAGAGTTAATACTACATAATAAATTACCAAACTTAAAAACGATTCAGAATATCTACCAAATAACAGCAACAGCGATGATGATGATGATGATGATGATGATGATGATGATGATGATAAATTATTCTGAATTACCTGATATTTATTTATAATGTTTCTTAATGTGAATAATCTCATTCAAGGTTTCTAACAAAATGATATAAATAATTGTTAAAAATTAAAACAGAATCCTAATATTATGGAATGGTATTATATAAAAACTAAAATCTCTTTACTGCTTTTTCCACTATCTGTATCTAAAAGGGAAGTTCACAGAGCAGATTGAAATATATCTCTAGTCTCATAATGAAGAAGACTAGGGGAGAAAAAGACAAAGTGATAGATCAGATTCCATAGAGCACAGAGGTGAAACAACAGGCCAGACCTGAGCCCCTATAAAAGAAAATAACTGGACAGTGAAAATTAAATGAAGGTCATTTTGTGAGCATATGGGGTAAACATTACCATCTGTTTTCTGTTCAAACTCTGTCTTGCCATGCAATAATGGAACAGATGATTTTTAAACAAGAATGCTTCACAATTCAAGCTGAAAATTACAAGCAGCATTTTGGTTCCTAACACTTGATCATTTATAGGATAGGATATATGGGTGGTGACTTTTGCTGTTCAGTGTTTAAGTTTGGAGTCTTTGGAAGTTCAGAGTGAAATTACTTTTTGTATGCTTTCACTGGGAACACATAGTAATTATCTATCTATCTATCTATCTATCTATCTATCTATCTATCTATCTATCTATCTATCTATCTACCTACCTACCTACCTACCTACCTACCTACCTATCATCTTTTCCCCTGACATATTTGAAAAAAAGGGGGACCAGAAAAACGATAATGAAGAAAGATCATGAGCTGACTCAAACTGAGACCACCATTTTGTGAACATGACATTAGCAGTTTGTGTATGTGCATGTATACTGTGTGTGAAGATATTCACACTATTCATATTATTTTGGTTAAAAAGCATTGATGTCTTGTAACTCAGTAACAGTAGTTACTTTAGTCCTAGTTCACTCTACAGCTGGAAAATGATGCATCCCAAATGAAACTACAAAATTAGCTCTTCACATCAGGAATATAATCATTGTAAGGAAGGAAAAGAAACCATGTTCTCATCCTCTTTCTTGTTCAGTGCCCAGTAAGTCCATAACAGACTGATTTAAACTTTGGTCATTATTTTAATTGTATTTACTATGAATGTAGTCCTTCATGGCAGACATAGAATCCATTACTTCATGAGGGAAAGATGTTCTTTTTTTGTCACGTACAGAGCTCCTTCGTATGTTCTGGGGATAGAAAAATAGAGAGAAAGACAGAATCAGAAGAAGGAGCACTAGGAAATGTGGTTGGACCAAGAATTAAAAAATGAGATTACTACATCTCCAAAAGTCTCATAATTAACTCAGGATTTTATGGCTGCCATGGCAACCATGAGCTTATCCGAAGTCATCATAGGCCTGATGCACAGAAGAGAGCACATTTTAGATCTGAGGATGAGATAATGGGGATTTAAGAACAATTCATTTGTCATGGACAGTTCAATCTGGTGATCATGGAGTTGACTGACACCACAAACCTCCTCAGGGAAGGAGGATCAATTAGATTAGTGTACCTCAGGCTTCTTCAATTGATTTCCAAATGTACCTTTAGCAGTTTCCTAGCAGTCTGGAGGACAAGACCTTTGGTATCAGAGGCAATGAATACTCTCAATAGGATCACTTCCAAACATGTATGCTGATCCTGGAGTGGGAAAGTTCTCTGAAGAGGTCCAGGAGACAAAACTCTAGAGCAGATATCTAGAGTGAAACTTCTTCTCCACCCTTACCAGATCTGTGGACGCACTCCTTCCATGAAAATCAGAATGTTAGCATAAGAGCATTGCATTTTCTGATGGAAAACATAACTTTCCTGCTGAATAATTTTGATCTGGCTTTAGCTTGCCTCAGGGGCAGGCTGCCACTGAGACAAAGTCTCCTTAGCAGTCCAGCTAAGGTCAGGAAGGTGTTGGCCAGCACTCTGGCAAGGGAGGTGTATGTTGATGAGGCCTCTGTAGTGGTCAAGAATGCAGTTGTCTGGATACTGTTCCAGTTTGTCCTGAGATTAAGAGATCAAGAACTGAAACGACAGCTGCTTGTTAGGCTTTCTCCATTAAAGTTCAAAGGGAGATAGGAGGAGATAAAGAGTATCTCTACTATTCTGTATATAAATTAAGACTTCCATTGCATAGAATACTCATTTGCATTATAAATAATACTGCTTTATTTTCTTTTCTGCACAATCAGCCCTACCAAATGATTTCTCCTCATCTCTGCTGCTCAGCACACCTTACTATACTTATACTGTCAATAGTAAACCAATGCTGATCCATTTCCATTTCTAAAAGCTCAGTTCCTTACTACTGTGGTAAAAACCCATCTCCTCCATCTCTTAAGCTACAGATTCAACTTGTGTTCATCAAGCCCAGCTTGAGGAAAAACCCTGGATAATATGAAGCTAAATACTTATTTGCTCCTCTATCTGTGAAGGGGAGAAGGCCATCTCTTAATTTATGGATATTGGAAATCTTGAGGTAGAGCAAGCAATAAACTCAGCAACTGACCAATCTGAAGGAAAGTTTGAGTATTGATTGGCTGGCATTCTATGCACTCATCTTTTGGCTGGTTCAGGCTGATTAACAATTGGTCCTCTGTGAGTTTCAGAGTTGCAAGCATATGGACATCATACTGAACATGTTTTTGATCTGCAGATGTTGAAGACAAATTGGGGAATCACCGGTTGATTTTAAAATGATTTGGCATAGTTTGCAAATGTGAGCTCAGAGGCATATTAAAATAAATATCATATAAATGGTCCAAGGTTATTTTAAATATGGCATATGAAAAAAAAAGACTTAATATCTGATGTACAGAGATAGACCCAGCATAAATAAAAGTCTTCTCTCTCTCTCTCTCTCTCTCTCTCTCTCTCTCTCTCTCTCTCTCTCTCTCTCTCGGGTTAGTCACAGTTGAATACTTTCCCCTCTATAATAAATGTAGATCTTCAAAAGCTTTATTTCGAAACTTATTCCAATAAGCAGTGTGTAGAAAAAAAGGGAACTTTGGGGTATACATGAGCAGCACTGCATTGCAAATCACTACTGATCCAGCTTTCTTTATGGCCTTCCTTCCTCCTGCTTTTTTTCTCTTTTTCAGAAATATTGGCAGAAAGTCTAAAAAAAATATTCCTGTCATAAATTTGCTTTGGAAGTAGCAAGAAAAAGCTGTTTTCATTAAAGGGTCAAATAATATCTGCATTTCTGATTGAATACTGAATTCCTGGGTGCTATTAGCTGTATACATGTATGCACAGTTTGCAGATTGGCAATGGGTTATATTCAAACCCACAATCAGATTTACAGTTTTAATCTTATTATCTAGCCCTAGTTTTTAGGAGTTTCTGTAAGAAATTAGCCAGAACTGAGATGTACAGATGCAGCCTTAATGCCACCACTTTGCCTGAAACAACACTGAAGATGGTGAGAGCCAAACATTTTATATTTTATATTCTGTTACAGTATCCCAGAACAGCCTAATCCCTATTACTAGATAGCTGAGTTTATCCCCTTGATGGAAGAAAAACAGATGTTTTCCTTTTCTCTATGTACCAGTCTTGAGAGTGATGCGAACAAAGCTTAATAAATGCAAATTGTATAAATACATGTCACAATATCTCCTGATCTTTTGCAGAAAGTGTGCTTCCCACTCTTGATTAATCATTGACTACACAATTTCAAGAATCATTATTTCTGGACATTTCCAAATGATGGGGTGGGGTGGGGTGGGGTGGGTGGGAAGTATGTTCACCAAATAATTTCTTTATCTTGTATTTTTCCCATTTTTTAAACCTTTGTAAATGAAGATGTATGAATTGAAAATGATTTTTTAAGATTTAAAGGTCAGTAAAGGGGGAAAAATATATATATATATAAGAAATAGCATTCCATGGGAAGTAGGTTGGGCTAAGAGAGAGTGTCTGATGTCATCCACTTATCTTCTATGGCATTAAAGTAGTTTTGAACTTGGATCCTTCAATACTAGTCCAACACCCTAACCACTACACCACACTGGTGGTATATTAGTCTATCAGTTGTCCAATTTTGACAAAATGGAAACTCTAAAACATATGCAGTTTCCTCTCTTCTCTGATAGGTATATGGTTTGCAAAAAAACAACAACTAAGCATAGAGATCTCTTCTTAGCATCTGATTTTTTTTTACTAGGTCAACGGGGCTCTTTGACTTCATAAGCCATTTTTCCCCCTTTACAACTATCCTTCCTTTATGGTCCCCTGACTTTCACAACAACAGCATTGTTACATATTAATCATAAATTGCATTTCTTCCAAAAGGCATCTAAGCTGATGAAGGTCTGAATTTGAGGAAGATGAAACTGAACTGTAACAGGATTACCCCATACTCTCTAACTGGGTAGCAGTTTACTTTTCTTTGTTCAGAAAGTAAGAGCTACTATCTGTACAATACGCTGCACCA
The DNA here is from genome assembly GCF_059951505.1 of Python bivittatus. Taxonomy (NCBI): domain Eukaryota; kingdom Metazoa; phylum Chordata; class Lepidosauria; order Squamata; family Pythonidae; genus Python; species Python bivittatus. The sequence goes on along the minus strand of NW_028277044.1, from coordinate 5,143,004 downwards.
TTACTTAGGTTTAGAATTTCTTAACATAGTATTTCACTTTGATATATTTTAGTATTTTTATTTTAATTTTAGATCATATAATATTAATTGTTTCTGTTCTATATATATATAGGTGTGTGTGTGTGTAAGATTGTTAGTTTCAGCTTGATGTGCATGGCCCGGAGTGAGGTTACTCTTGCCTTTTCTGAAGCACATTCCTGAAAGGCACCAAGTTCACCTTACTTCTTCTAAAAAACTTCAGCTGGTCCTCTATAAAACCTTATACTCCAAGAAATTATTTTACTGATACTACAGTGATGTTATCTTGCCTCTAAGCATTGTGTTATAATGAGGTTCCCCCCTCCCCCCATAATTTTTAGTGTGAGATAACATTACTGGAAGGAAAGGATAGATTTTCAAGAATCTCACTTCACTTTTCAGAAGTTTGGAGGTCTTTTAAGTTTTTCCAGATGTGTTAAGCATATCTGAAACACTACAATCAGCTCTTCTTTGCTTTTTAGAAAGTTTTTTTTCCCCTTCTGTTACTGGAAACTGGCAAGAAACTGCAGTGCAATCCATGACTTGTGTTACAATAAGCAAGGGGTTTGGGTTATTTCTAATTCAACATTTCCATCTCTCTCTCTCTCCCCCCACCACTCTCTCTTTCTCTCTCTCATAATCTGCTTTGTGGGTTCATAAACCACAAACATGAAAAGACAGATTCAGTCTTGCAATAAATATTATTTGAGTCATTTAAATGCAATGAAGTTCATATAATTGTGCAGAGGTTTCTAAGTCAGTCACTTTAGTTACCCTTTTCTGTCAACATTAAAACTACCCTTCAGGGCAAAAGCTAAATGTCAGCGTTAACTAAAGCTCCATTTCTGCTCTAATTGTAAGCAGTCAGACAGGGTTCAGCCTAATGGACTTCCTGACATGTGGACCAATAGCAAACTGTCTTCTATCCACTCTGCCTTTTCTTTCCAGTTTCTGTGGTTAAGTAAATTAAATGCAAATCTACACTACTGTTATTTCTTCAATAATATGTAGAGTTCAGCATTTCTTGAAAATGTGATCAGTGTATTGTAATGCCTGCTTTCCTCCATGGATTATTTACTTAAAAAGAAAAAATGTTTGTAAGACGGGGGGGGGGGGCAGAGAGAAGGGGGGAGTATTTGCCGCTCAGTATTCAAATTAAATGTTCAGCAGAGCAAAGATGGATAGGCTTGTTTAGATCTTAATCTGATCTTTAAGATAAATTTCACCTTAATGTCTAGAATCTGGACTTCAGATGCTGAACTTTACTTTTTCTGTTACTATGTTTTATATTTGTTTCTTCTCCAATGATGATTAAGTTCCCCTTCCTACCTTGCAGCATCTGTCATAATTCTCCTTGACTGTTAATGATGCTTAATGAATGCTATAGTTGAAATTAAAACAAATATTCAGCAGAACTTATTTAGGTGAAGTCAGATACCAAAGTGCTAGAAAGATCTCGAGAGGCAGTGAATTTAAAGGCTGGACAATCTTAAGAGACACAGAAAACAGTATCAAATATTTCATGGTTCTTAAAATGCCTTTCTGCAAAGGGATGGAAATGTTAAGGACTGCTATCATTGAGAGTGCATCTTTTTTTATTCTTCTTCCAAGACACAGCAGATTTCTCTGTGATATTGTTCAAACATTCGGAAAACTCATTATCATTATTGTGTGACATTGTATTGGAAAAGCTTATTTCAATAAATAAAATACGTCAATAAAAGATAACACTTATTCTCCTGAAGTTATTGTTTGGGGAAAAAAAATGTTTGAACCCAAGCACTAAAATACAATTACAGAGCTGAACAGAGAAACTTAACTAAACTGTTGACAGGATAATGGAAGCACTATGGTGGATATGCCATATTATACGCCTTGAGATTCCCACCTCCACCAAGCAGGAAAGAAAATTAGTTAATCATCTTTTCTTTGTCTTCCCTACCAAAGAGTAGCAATCTGTACCCACACCTGAGATAGTATCACGTGTTTGGCTTCCAGTGTGATAGCTAGTAAAAGCGTAAGCATCTACAAACTACTCAATTTTCTTATTTATTCATCTATTACAAAAAAAATTTAATTGATATTTTTGGCTAAGTGTAATAATTAATCAGCTACGCCTAATTTACATCTGTGCAAGTATTTGCTGTCCTGCTATTATTACTTGGTGCCCTTTACTCCCCCCATTTCTGAATCTAGTTTGAAATATGCCGTGTGAACTTCTTGAATGGATCAATCCCACTCTCTTTCATTTCAGTCCTGAGCTTATTCATTGAACAATGTAGACTGAATGCAATACTAACAATATATTTTATAGTTCCTGATTCTTAGTATTGTGCTGTTATAGCTTTTGAAGTGCCTCAATCTTAAGAACTGGGCTGATTCATACAGCTGTCCTTTATAGTACCAATAGAGTTACACCTCAAGAGGTGAAGGCTATTCTGCCACTGTTTTTCTTCTTACTATTTATGTTTCAAAGAATCTTTTCCTGATGTTTTTCAGAGAAATAAGTATTCAGCTTATCACCTTTCAGATCCTTGCTGTTCTGTGTGTGTCTGTGTTAAGTTATTGATTGTAAGTTATTGATTTGTGTTTCTGTATTTGTGTATATGTTTTGGTAGGTTTGTGAGTGGTTGTGTAAGCTTTCCTATGTCCCATTTTTTTAAACAAAAATTACTTTTACATTGTTAATTCCAGTAAACTCATGAATAAATAATTAGTGTAAGCTAATCAAACTGCCAATGGTGACAATAGGAAATAGAAATAAACTAGCGTTTATAAAATATGAGAGGCCAATATGTTGTAATCTGATCAACTGCTGAATTGATGGAAAGTGGGGAAATAGGGCATTCAAATAAATATATTTTGCCTGATTTCCTTTTACATTGTTCATGCTGCTGTACCACTTTAAAAAGCTTTGGAATACTCATATTCCTGTCACTTCTTGCCTATAGTAATGAATTTAAAATGTGTTATTGAAATCATAGAAACCTTGGACTGAATGTTGTATTTTCAGATTTGGGAATAGAGATGGGGGACAAAACAGAGGAATCAAGTTGGAGAGCAAAAAAAAAAAAAAAAAAGTAAAAAAAAAAAAAAGACAGAAAGCAAATCTTTCCTACAGGTTTCCTAAGAAAATTGTCTTCCCTTTGAGCTTTCTGGGAGTATCAATGAAATTACGACTATTGTTATTTTTTTTTAAACCCTCTAATACAAATGGAATCAAAATACAAAAGAAGGATTAAGCTTGACAGTTCCATACATAGTAGCCTTGATCCAGATCAGACCACCATGGAATAAAGTAATCCCACAAGGAGACTGCACAGTAATGTGCTTTATATATCATGTAGTTTGTGCATCAGTTTCCATATCTGCACAGAACGGGTTAGCTATAGCCTGTGACTATAATCATGCATAACCACAAAACCCAAGAGAGATGCAAACAGTAACAAATATAATCATACATTATAATGGAGAATAGTAAAGCAGATTTAAAATCTGATTTGTTTTCCTAATAACCATAAACATGAACTTATTTTCTTCATAGTGTCAATCTTGTAAGATAAAACATGTTGCCATATTCTAATGACCCCAGTGAACTACTCTGGGTTCCCAATTCATTTCAGATTCCTTTTCTTTGAAAATAAACAAATGCACCAGTTTAATTGCCCTTCTCTCCTCTTTCACAGTTAGGCCAGAGACAGTGTCCTTCCCTCTTTTTCTCCCTGTGGCACACCCAAAGTTGGGATCTTATATATTTATTTATAACTGAGATGCATATGGCTGCCCAACTGATAGCGACTCTGAGCAGCACACAAATTAAAAAGAAACCCCCAATACATTAACCAGTTATTACAAACAAATAAACAAGCAAGCAAAGCAAAACACAATCCATTCCAGGTGGACACACAGCCTGATGTGACCTGGGAGGGTTTCAAGGTTTGTTTAAAGAGTAGGAGGGTCAGGACTGTTCACGCTTCTGAGAGGAAGGGGTCACAGTTCCAGGGCCAGGAGCCTCAACATGAAAACCTAGCTTTTTCAAGTCATTTCCTCTCACTCCTTCCCCCCCTCCGCCCAACTGCATTGAATGCATATGGGACCTAATATACAATTTTTCATTGAAACCATGCATTTACAATCTTTATCAATGAAGGCCAAGCTTTAGGACATAATCCAGCTAAACCTGAACACGTTGCAAACCCCTAGATTCCAGCAAGAAAGTTAATCACGTCGTAGGGCTATTGTAATTCCTCTGCAAAAATATGGGTAACCACTAGTTGAGCAAAGAGTTAAGGCTTCTTGGTATGTCTGGTGCTACCATTTGTTGTATCCATCCTACCTACAGTTGAGGTTTAGCACAAACTTTGGTGAGTGCCACTGCTATCTGTATTACAGCTACTATAATAATATTTTTATGTAATTTATTGCATTTTATGTTCTTTTTTAAAAGTTTTATGAATAATTACAGGCTTATGTGTTTTACTGTTGTGTTCTCTGGCCCAAAAGTGTAATAAAGGTTTGATTTGATTTGTATGTCTTTGCTGCACCCTGAGGTTGTTCACATTTTTGCAGCTCTCATATGGTAACCCCCACATCTCAAAACTCTCAGATTGAAATCAGTAGAACTGAAAGGTGGTTTAGTTTCTTTTCTACTTTGTAAAGTGAACCGGGCTTTCCTCCCTCACCTTTCAATGGCTTTTCAGAGGAGATTGAAAATGGAACTAAAGAATGTTATAATTAAGTTGAATTATATGAATAATTATTACTAATTATTAATTGGTAATTATTATTACTAATGAACTAATACTGAGCATAATGATGCTTTATTGATTTCACCATTGTAAGGATTTTGTGCTCAGTTTTTTGTAAGCTGCCATGAGTCTCTGTGGAGCTAGAAATGTATAAATACTGGCAAATAAATAAATCATGCCAATAAACAAATAAATAAGATTTGCAAAACTAATGCTAACATATCAGAAATGTAAGAAATGGTTTGAAACTAAAATAGGTCATCACATGCCCATTAAGCAACACTCAGATAAGCCCAAATAGTAAAGAAAGAAACAATAAAAAGCAATCGAAGAAGAAACAATGTCTGGTAGGATAAGCTTCCAATATAAACAGCTGGCAAACTTCACTCCCCCATACACTGATGATGTTACCTAGTCTGGTAATGCAATGTCTGCAAGAAGAAAATCAAACTCAGAGAATACTAAGAACACAATAATTAGATCCTGAACAATATATATTTTTCACTAATGCAATAGTTATTTTCCTTTAAAATTATTTCCTTTATTTTATAGCACATATACTAAAATATGATCTATTGTTAGTCATTCCTTGCTTTTGATTCCACCAACATCAGATTGGCAACACATTTTAACCACATATTTGATTGTACAAAATAAAGAGATGCACTCTTTATTTGAGTAGAATATAGAATTCAATTCTTTCAATGTAGTCAAATTCCCTAGAGAATTTGTATTTACCAAAGTTTTTTTTTAAAAAAAATAAATTTATTATTATGGTTGGTTGTATAATCAGCCAGGTGTTTAGACTGGATCTAGCATTTTTATCCACCTATCGAGTCCTTCCAAAGGACCTAGGATAGGCAGATGCTTTTGTCTGATGGTGTTAAAGGTATCTTCACAGGATATAAGCTGTTCCAAGTAAAGCTGCCTTAAATCACTGATGGTGATTTAGTCAATGCCAATGGTCTTCGGGTGGTGTTTCAGATGTTTTGGGATTGCACCTAAGGTGCCTATAACTATTGGTACTATTTTTGCTCTTTTGCTACAGTCATTCTACTTCTATTTGCAGGTGTTTTTTGTGTGTGTGACTTTTTTTTTTTGTATGTGTGATTTTTTGTGATTTTCTCCAGTTCTTTCTCTTCTATTCTGCTGTCTCCAGGTATTGCAATGTCCACTATCCAGACTTTTTTTGTCTTTCTTATCAACAGTTGTTAAATATGGGGTGTTGTGTGGCAGGTGCTTGTCTGCTTGAATTCTAAAGTCCCAGAGCACTTTGGCTTCTTCATTTTCTGTTACTTTGTCTATTTTGTGGTCCCACCCATTTTTGCTTGCAGGCAAATGGTATTTCTTGCAGATATTCCAATGCACCGTTGTTGCTACTTTGTCATGCCATTCTTTGTAATCAGTCTGTGCAATCTACCTGCAGAAGCTAACTAGGTGGTTCACTATTTCTTCAGCTTCTTTGCAGTGGCGGGATTTGCTGTCTGTTGCTGTCTTCTCAGTTCTGACTTTGTTTGCATTTGTTCTTAAGATCTGGTCTTGTATAGCCAGAATTAACCCCTCTGTTTCTTTCTTCAACTTTTCTGTTCTTAGCCATAGATATTTTTCTTATAGGCCAGTTTGATCTCAATATTCAGTAAGCTCTCATGGTGTACTAGCTTCAGTGCATCTTCTTCACTGTCCTGCAGATATTCTAACAATGCCTTTTTTCCCTCTTCAACTGACTGGTATACTTATAACATTCCATGCCCATCTATGCTCCTTGGTAAGTAGAGTCTGTCAACATTGCTGTGTGGATTAAGGGCACAATTCATTTTTATTATTTTTCTGGCCTTCCTATCCAGGGCTTCTAGTTCTGCTTGTGCCCAGTCCACTATTCCAGCTGTGTATCTAATGACTGGAATTGCCCAGATATTAACTGCCTTGATGGTATTTCCTCTACTGAGTTTGGACCTTAAGATCTTCTTCACTCTCATGATGTATTCACTACTAACCTTCTTCTTGACTTCAATGTGCTTGATGTTGTCAGCTTGAAGGATGCCCAGGTATTTGTAGTGATCTTCTTCATCCAGATTCTTGATGTTATTCCACAGGGAAACTTGATTCTTTCAGTTTTCACTGTTTTTCACCTATTTATGGTAAGGTGGCACACAAACTCCATTGCAATATCCTGGCTGTATATTTGGACAGTTTGAGCAGCAATTCTATTTCAGATGGTGTTTTTCCATACAGCTTCAGATTGTCCATGTAAAGGAGCTGGGATAGTCTGGCAGATGTTTTTGATGTTTGATAGCCATGGCCTGATTTGTTCAGTATTGTTGACAGAGGAATCAATGCAATGACAAACAGTAATGGTAATAGTGAGTCTCCTTGAAAGAGTCCTCTCTTAATGTTAACCACTCCCAGTCTATCACCATTGACAAGCAACTGTGTCTTCCATTGTGCCATTGATCTTTGCACAAAGACACAGTAGCTGGAAAGAGATGACACTAGATGACAACAATAAGTTTTCTCCTTTTCTCTTGCCTTACATCTGCTGGTTATTTGGATTTGTATGCAAAATAATATGACTATGTGACTGTTTCTTGCACAATAATTAGCCACATCAGTCGCATGGGACAGATTCATATCCCCTATGTGTGATGGATCTCCTGAGGTAAGAGACATCTGTATATGAACAAGAACAAGAAATATCAATGGTAACAACAATGGAAATAATAATAATTATGCAGACCAACAAGGCAACTTCTTCATTAAAAGGGCAGAAATAAATTTGAAATTTCAGAAAATTCAAAGGACAAGAGAAAGTAAAAATAACACATTTTTTTCCATCCAGAGAGTAGCTTGGTGAGCTTTGCTCTAAAAAGCCTGGGTCTGAATCCCTGTCTATTCAGCCCTGATTGTGGAGCTGAATTTTGATTGTTGCATCTTTCTATTGACAAGATTCTCAACTTTATAATCTACATGTTAGGTAAGTGCAATTGGAACAGAATGGAAAATGATCATAGCAAGCCTTCAACTTAAGAATTGAATTAAATTGTTAAAAGCCAAATGTCCCCTAGCAACTCGACTGGAGATCCCACCACATGTATGTTTAGTTTGCTCACTGCAAAGCTTGCTAACAAGTTGCTCTGAGTCATTCTGAATGTTTGTCTTTTCATTGAACTATCAAAGACATAAATATAGTGAAGGAAGGGAAGACAGTGCCTAGGGGCTCACAACATATGCGTTTCCCCACCCCTTGCTTCACATATCAAATCAAACCAAGAATGGAGGGCTACCATATCTTGGGTGAAAAGATCCAGTTTATCACTAGAGAATAGAAAATACCAAGGTTCCCCCCCCCCATATCTGATCACCATCATATCTAGTTATTGTCCAGAGGTTTGCAGCTCAGATGTGGTAGCCCAAGCTGGACCTCAATACAAAAGAACTTTGAAGGGGGGGGGGGGACTACCACTGCAAACACCTCCTCTTCTTCCTGTTCTGAACCAGCCACCACTTCAGCAAGAAACAGCATTGCTGGAAAAGAATAGCTCCCAATCTTTATCAGGTCGTTCTTGAACCAGGTCTTCATTGGACTAAAACATCATCTTTGCTTGGCTCTGCCTTCTCCACCATTTTTTCCTCCTTCTTTTGCCAAAGAGGAACAATCAGTCTTCAGCAATGGAGGAGCAAAAAGAGGAATAAATATGCTCCTTCAGCTTCTCTCTTGGGATAACTAAAATGGGGATATCAGGAGAGGAATAGCAACATCTCTAGTCAGCCAACTTTGATCATCCTCACTTAACATAATCACATAATCAATAGTCAGGGATTCTGGGAGTTCTAGTGAGGACTTAGTCTTGTAAGGTGGGAAGTAGTTATAAGACATCCCAAAAGTATGATTAATTGCAGATAACACAAACATGGGCATGTAAATAAATATGCCTGGGCAATCTGTATTTAATGATGCTGAATAATAAAGATGAACATTTGGGGAACAGTTCAGGATACTAATGGCATTTTTTTATTATTATTATGCAAAACTGACAGATGAAGTAATTTTGTGTCTTGAAGAGAAAACCTATTAGATCTTATATGTATTCAGTGAAAGTACCTCTTCCTTGCCTGCATACTAAGGGACTCTAAATCCTTCTGTTTGGGTGATTTTCAACTGTTTTGGGAAACTGTTTTCATCAGAAACACACTTAGAATTGTTTTTGTTATAACTCATCAGTTCCTGAGTCATAAAAACAATATTTAATCATAAATGCACTTATATATTTTAATAACCAGTCTATAAATAACAATTATAGGAAGGATGCATTTTTTTCAGTACTTGCAGGATTAATCTTCTGTACCTTTTCTAACTGTGTGGCTATTCCTCTAATGCTATTCTTGTTCATTTTCCTTATTCTAGATTCTAATCATTTGTCCTCCTGTGATGCTTAAAACTCAGAGATGTTGATGATAGAATTAATGGATTAGAAAAAGATGAATTGTTGTGACTTTTCAAATGTGTCTGCTGGCTACAAGTAGTTTGTGTTGCTTTAGACACAGCTTTAGTTCAACTTAACAGACACATTTTAATTGTTTTATTTGTTAACTAAATTTGTTAACCACATTTGCTCATGTAAGCAACAGACTTTAAAGTAGTGCATTAATAGTGCCATAGAGTTTCTTATTGGCTAACCATGTCTTCATTTTTTTGCTTCAGCATATCTATTACTGAATCACTAAATCTCCCCTAGGTATTTTGTAATAGTAGCCTTTACCACTTGCATCAGTAATGGGATACAGGAGAGACAGGGAGAATAAGTGAATCCTCCTATGTTATTTCTCCTCCACCTTAAAATCTGTTGCTGATACATTAATATCTTCTGGCTGAAGCCTTTATAAATAACCTTTTCCCCATCTCCTATAACCTACAAATAGACGAGATTACGCAAAGTGGTGGTAGGTCTATAACAGTTCATATGATGATTTTAGCCAGCAATATTAGATCTAATATTGATACATTATTTGTGCAGGATGTATATTTCCAGTTCTCCTTTTGATGGTGTTCCTTTAATATGCACCATAGCCATTAAATGTCAATGCCCTAATACAGAAAGCAGCATAAGGCATCATCAGGTTCTATTTCCTGAAAGAGGAGGAAGAGGAGGAAGAGGAGGAGGAGGAAGAGGGGGAGGAAAGGTAAAAAAACAAAACAAAACAGTGGCCTCTTGAATGGAAAGTGGCAGGAATAATAGCTCATTGGGCTAGCATTTTCTAACTGATAATATAAAAAAGTAGTCCAGCCTCAAGTAATATCAAGTCCACTACAGAACTGTACTGTTGAATAGCTAGACTTTGTATTCTCAAAGATATCTCATCTTGAAGAAAAAAAAAATGCTCTTCAGAACACTTTATCAGGGTAGGGATAGGCAACGTAATGCACTCCAGGTGTCTTGGCAACTGACTATGAGCATTATAAACCAAAACTTCTTAAAGGAACCAGTTTGCTTACTGTTCTGTGCTGAATCAAACAGTTTTCTTGTTGTTATTGTTATTATTTAATGTCTAAAGTCATGTATACACAGGTATGGGTAAGTGCTGAAAAATCTCTCCTTTTATTTCAGGAAAACTTTTGCCACTGCTTCAAGGGGCACTTTAGATCCATGCAGCCATAGGGAACAACCTTCCCTACAGCTGCATGGATACAGCTGCTTGAAGACCATCTTCAAGGTCTTCAAGATGACCTTGAAGAAACTATGTAACGGCTGTTATCAAAACATTTTTTTTTTTTACCATCCAAACCCAACCTCCTAATAATATTCTGCAATTATTACCACATGACGCTGTTTGCATTAATACAGTATCATTATAACTTTTAAAATAGTACAACAAAGGCTATAAAACATAGAATATTGAAATGTTCTCAGGTGGATTACTTTAGCAATAAATAACACAGGATTTTAGACTTGGCATTTCTCTTCTCCTTAGCTCATTTAAGCAGCTGTAGAGAAAAATGGGGCAATCATCAAAGAAAAGCTGGTCTGTTGCATTTATCAGTGACTTGACAACCCATGACCTGTTGGGTCATCATTTCAGAGATATTTCCTTACCTAAACAGAGAAATAGAATGATCAAGGACAAAAAAAGCAGTGGGAGTGACTTATGATTTGCTGCTGGCTTCCTCACTGACTTTGCTAGTGGGAAGCTGGAAGAAATCTTCCTGCCTGCCTGCCTGCCTGCCTTCCCCCCGCTCCCCATTCTGGCATGTGCCAAGGGTCCTCTCCCTCAAGGGAGGAAGAGAGCTCACCCATCAACCACCAGCACCCCCCAGCCAGCCCTACCTCACCAGAAGGCATCCAAGTTACTCCCTCATCCTTCCCTCACTGCCAACTGTCGTTAAGAGATTTTAAATTTCTGCCTCATTTCCAAAGCAGCCAATCGACACTCACCCTTCAGGCATTGCCACAAGCTGATTGGGCTCAGGGGACAAAGGGAGGAGTGAAAGGGGTTGGGAATACTCCCATGATGATCACATGACCTGGGCTGACTACTGCAGTGCAGTGCTGAAGGAGCCACAAATTTCCCACATTTCAATCCCATGGGAGTAATGGGTCCCAGCATTTGGACGCGTTCTGTAAGTTAGCCCAGTTGAGATACCTTGGCTCAAAAATTGTTGCCCTTTTCGCCCACTTGAATGTTACAGACACAAGAGTTTTAGTAGTATATAGATGTTATAATATGCTTCCAGGTAGTGTTCAATTAAACACCATTGAAATACTAAGCTTAAGGAGAAAGACAGATCTCGTCTTTTAAATCAGGACAGATGCAGCATTTTACCTAGAGTGATCCACTTGTTCTTCAGCTCAGCTCTAAGGAATTTATCTGTCAAAGTCCTTTGGTTTTGGTTTACTGCCAAGGTGAAATAATTATCAACATCCAATCAGATCACACTAGTCTGGAGTTTGGTGCAGTATTTGATTGACTTCAGCAAGACACAGCTTTAATGATTATTAATTCAGGGAATTAAGAAATCTCAAAGAAGATATGAAAGGAAATTAATAAATCTGACATTTCCAATGGGTGACAGGTAAACTAGCTGCCTCTTCTTACAGTCCTTGTTTAGCTATTTGTTATAATATACTTCTGGGCTTTCTTCCAATTGACTAGAAAGTGCAACAGTCACTTTAGAGAAATATTAATATTTCTAATTGTATTTCCAATGTATTTCTATAGAAATACATTGGAAATACATTGGATGGAATAGTTTGACTATTACAGGCTCTAGAAATATTTAATGGGTTCAAGTCTTGGAACAAACTAGTATTAATAATAACATATATAGACTGAATGATATCCAATAATGAATAAGCAATACATTTGTGTCTTTAAAAAATCCAACTTCCAGTGAATATTTTAGAGTTTGGCGTATTTTGGCAATTCTTTAAGTTCTTGTGTAATGTCATATAACCATTCAGCATGGCAACTAACTGGGGGCCATTAGAAATGGAAGGCTCAGTGAACTATTGATACATTTTAGATTATACCCCATCTGATGAATTTGAAGTGGCTTCATATATTCAGGGGTTGAGTAGATGAGGTTCAGCTTTGGATCTGGGTAGGCAACAACCAGCTATACCAGAATAAATTTGTATTCAGAAGCATGCAGGCATAAAATTTAAGGCAGCAGTTGTGATCGGGGGGGAAACAAGAGAGACAGAGTTAAAGACAGATCCTAATGGGAAACAGCAATGAAGAAAAAGAAGGAGCTTGATAGCAAACTCATATCAGAGTGCTCCCTGAAGCCATACTTATTTGCAAAGTATTACAAGTCATCGATCTTCCATCACTGCAACACCCCTTAGCTGTTTTCCTATGATGGACCTTCCTGCCTGCACTACCCCCAGCAACAGGAGAAGGTCAAGGCAGCTCTCAAAATGAAAGCAAAAGTTGAAGAGCAAGAGCAGCAACTGCAAATCCACAGTTATGGCTCTTTCCCTTTCTGTTTCTTGATGCAGACACAAGTCTCATGTTGAAAAGATGGTTGTTGCCGATACTTCAACCAGATAGTCCATTTTTAAAAAGCCCTACTATATTTTATTTTACTTATGTATTTAATAAAAACTTTCTACTTTACAAAGAGAACCATGGTATACACAAATCCAGTTGCTTGTAATGTGGAAGAAAAGCATTTGGTTTACCAGGAGAAGCACTGCAAGTGTGAATTCTGTTGTTTATAGCCTAGAAAGATACCATTTTAAGAAGCAAAGTGTGTGTGTGTCTGTGTGTCTGTGTGTGTGTGTGTGTATGCACACACACCTAAGTGTGAATTCAGTGGGTTTTAATATGAGGAAAAAAGTCATTTTAACTGAAACAGTCTAATGTAAGAGTCTTTTACTTTATACGTTACTTTAGTTTCTTTAGTGTTCATAGTACTTTAGCACTGTGTTCAGTATCAGAACAATAGAGAAGTCCAAAAATGCAAGTTTCTCATATAATTTCTTCCATTCCTTCTCTGCTGCCATGAAGACGTGTTCAAAAGTTCATCTAAGCCCACTGTGTTCTTCTCCTCCAGTAGCAGTTCAATGGTTAATGTTCCCAGCTTACACATCGCCTTGCATAATCAGAAGATAAACATAATGAAGCAATATCTCACATGGACAAGTCGGTGCATATATTTGGAAAGAGAAGAATATGGTCATTAAAATGGACACAAAGAGACCTGGACATATTGAAAAAAGAAGAGTTGAGCTCAGAGCTCTGATACTAATCAGACAAAAGTCACACAAGCCTAACAGCCCCTGTTCTAAGGAGATGAGATGACACATTAATTAAAAAGCAAAGCCATAACTAAAGTTGGCTCTGAGAAGAATTCTATCAGGAAGGATCTATTCAGAAATGATTAAAAGAACTTCTGGACATATTTAGAAAGGTTTAACTTACACTGTTAAGAAAACTGAGGTATGAGACGATATGGCGGCTCCACTGTAAAGGAATCTTGAGTAAATATACCAACAAAGGAGATACTCCAAACACAAGATCAGACAGATCTGAATGGTGCACTGAAAGGAGCTGGTTCTGATACAAAAATAGCACTCCAGTAGGTGCTCTGCATTTTCCCTAACAGTTGTAGCCACAGCCTGCCCACCCCCCACCCGAAGTATTATAGCTGGACTTAACTGTGGATGATCCTGAAACAACTGTGTATTATCACTCTTCTACACAGTTACCGGGGGCGGGGGGGGGGGGGGACAAACTTTCAGTCCAACTGGCTTTTCTGCCTAAGGAAAGACTAAAATCTGGGTTCCCCCCACTCCTAGTCCGGCACTTTAAGCATTACACTGGCTTATGTGTGTGCATTTGTGTGTGTGTTCTGAGAGATTTTTATCCTCTCCCTGTGAATGTTAATGGAGATTGGGACTAAAACCTAAGATTTGTCCCTATTTTCAAACTATAGAAGAGTTGGAATGTTAGTTTGCTGATCAAGTCCATGGAAAATCTGTTCCGTGACCTGATGGTTTTCTTCTGCATTAAGAAACATTTATATGCAAGGGGTTCTCTGCAAATCAGTGAGTGAAAGAAATAAACTGTGGGTCAGGATTATTAGTATACCTTAAAGCGAAGCTTTGAACCTTGGTTTTCCTGACATGTATTCCCCGAATAGTATTCAGCAGAACTTCTGTACCTGAACTGATTAAATTTCAGGTCAGCTGAATACAGGAACAAATGATATGAACAGCTCTGCAGAATTCACGTTGAACTGGTGTGATCCCTTTCTCTTACCTCATAATGCTGAGCTCCCCCAACCATTTGAAGTGTAGGCACCATGATACCTCATGACCATTTTACCGTGCTTTTTAAGATTGAGTGTCCTTTTTCCCTAATGAAATCAAGGTGCCATGGTGTGTACCCACCATTTTGCCACAAATGCACTGAAGCAATCATGAAGACATGGACAGGGTGCTGGCTTAACTGGGGCTTCCCAGTTGATCAGCTAGAGGGAGCACCCTTTAGCTCATTGGAAATGTGGAGCACTGTGACAATGGAAACAAGGAAGACACTCACAGGATATCATGAAAATCCTTTTGACGATATAGAGGTAATACCAGCAGTTGTGTAGACGTTTCTGTGTTATGTGTTATCTGGACAGATTTCTACAAAATGTACTTGCTAGATGGTGGCGGACAAAGATGACTTTCCCTGACATTTCCTGATATATATTCTGTTGGTTACTAATGTTAGTAGTGCATGTTCTTATTTTTCCATGCAGTGATTTTGGCAGGACTTATTCACCAGGAAGTTTTCTGGGAGTCTTCATTCATATCTGTACAAGTCTAAAGCAGAATCTTAATCTTAAGTTTGGTAGTGATTACAAAATGAATTGGATTCTCTTTTTTCCCAATTTGTAGTTGTCACAATAAGCAAGACAGTTTGTGAAAGGATTCAAGCACACCTCTTCAACAAGGAATAGGATAGTATTTCTATTTTAGTCTAATGGATAATGTGCCTGTCCAATATGCTGTGTTACAATGGCACCCCCCCCCCCAAAAAGAAGCCATATCATCATGAGACACCAGAAAACTCATAGGAAAATGTTTTTGATTCACTGCTCCCAAAGAAGAAACTGGGTAAACCATGATGATGGTGATGATGATGATGATGATGATGATTTTGAAATTGTGATTGTGTTTGTCCAAAGTGGGGGTGGGAGGAGGTAATCAAAGATGCATAACTGTGGAAAGAAACTTTCCTGTGCATTACCAACAGACTTTTAGATTATCCCTTCAAAGAAAGTTGCCAAACTTTCTTCAAAAGCTGCAGTGGTCTGCAAGAACAGTGACTTGAAGAGTAAAAACATTGCAGCTGACATGGAAATTTATCTGTAAAGAGATATGCTGAAATCCATTTACTATTCCCCCCCCCCCCCTTCAGTGTGTGATACATTTCAGCTTTCAATTATTTCCTATTTAGTGCATCCAGAATTCTCAGTTAAAAAGCTTACTGAAACTGATACCTCTGAAAGGAAGAACAAGAGGGGCATACAGTTTCAGGCTATCATAAATCATGCAACAGAAAATAAGTTTCCTTTTCACAAACTGACAATAGTCACCACTAATGCAATGCAAAAATAGTTTACAGCCTCACATTATGATATCCGGTTCTACATCTCAACTTAAGGCCAAACAAGCAATGTGATCAAACCCCATTCTGATGTCTGGGGGTTGTTAGTGTAAGGTTTGCCCCCTTCGACAGAGAAACTCCCGTGACACGTGTGGCTCACAAAAGAGGTTTACTCATGCGTAACGTAGCAGTCACAAGCAAAGCCAGGACTGGCTTGGTACATTTACATTACTCCTTTATAGTTGTCTCAATCCCCCCACGGGCTGGGCCCCGTTGCTAGGTTACATATTACAAATTAGATTGCAGATTGCCCCCTGTAATCCCCCCTTCTACTGGAATGGCAGGTTCAGCCCAGTTCTCTTGTTTCTTTGACTGTTGTTGCCTATGGCGTGGTCATTGCCTTCGTTGGGGCTTCTGTCGCGTGCACAGCCGGGAGCATCCCCTCGCGCGCTGATCGCTCTTCCTCAATTCCGGGCTCTCTCCTTTGTCTACAGCGCCCGCGGCCCTCTGGCGTTAACACAATGCATCCGCTCCAGATTAGTGAAGTGGCGCCAAGCGGCCCATTCATTAGCTTGCGGTTTCGCATTTCCTCTTTCTGCGCTGGCGCTCGAGCGGTGAAATTGACTAAAGCGCGGCTGGGCAAGTTCCTAGGCGTGCAGTGCCGGCTGAACCTGACAGTATCTGGATGGGGAGGAACAGGTTTAAATAGAACAAGCTGAGGGCCAGTAAGCCATCCAATTCCAAGAATATTCTATCTTTAGTTTTGGGCAGGGTTGTACTATCCCTTTCCAAACCCATTCATTATCTAGAGTTCTTCTTGACCTGCATGAAGTTCAGGTAGCAGCTGTGACAACTCTCTCTTATGCACCCATTATGACCTTTCCTGGAATGGGAGGCAATATTCACAATCACTCATGCCTTGGTCATCTCCCATTTGAACTTCTGCAATGTGTTCAACATTCAAAGTGGCCTTGGAAGACCGCTTGGAAGCTATAGCTGGTCCAGAATGCAGTAGTTCAAGTTTTGTTTTTTGTCTTTTTAGTTTAAGCATTTTTATTTATTTATTCTTTAATTTTCTACTTTAAGAAAGCACTGAACATAGGCAAAGTACCCAGATACACAGCAATAACAAAATTAAACTAATCAATTTAATTTTGGCTCAAGGAGTTATGGGCACATCTCAGTTTGCCCATGTAACAGCTATCTGGTTCTGGGGTGCAGTTTAGAAGGTTAATTGTCACTTTTAAATCTCTTTGCTGTGCAGGACCTGGATATCTTCAGGGCTGCTTTCTCCCAACTGGTTCTGCTCATTTGATAATGTCAGGTGGAAGGGTGTCATTCTGGGTCCTTTCTTTCAGGAGCTGCAAGAACCTCAGAGGTGAACCTTGTTGGTTGCTGCCCTCTTTCTATGGAACAGTATCTTCTCAAGATGCAAATGGATCCAACCCTGCTGTGTTTTAGAAAGGCTATCAAAATCTGGCTTTCCCAGAATGTCTCATGGATGGAATTGTTATAGATGTTTTTCCATTCTGCAGTTTGGGCTTTCATCCAAATGGAGTTTTTGTATGGTTACTTGATAGGGACGTTTTGCTGTATGTATATTTTAACCTTATTGACATCATAGAATATGTAGGGTCTGGAATGATTTGAACAACATATAGGTCTGGCAAGCAAGAACGCAGATGAAGAAATACATTTCAAAAAAACAATCCCCCAAATTCCATTGTATATCATGGTATTATTCACCAAGAAATGCTGTAGGCCAAAGTGCTCTGGATGAAGCCACAAACTGAGCTTTAAAAGGCACTTCTAGAGGAAGCTGATCTAATTTTATAGTTTAAAGATAATTGGCTGAGTAAGGAAAAAAAGTTCTAGCTTGAGCTTTACATACGACTGAAGAAATAAAACAGTGTTTAGAATCTAGTCTTCAGAAGGTTAAACAACTGGAAGAAAATATTGGATTACTGAACTTACACTTCTTTTCAGATGTAATGGGAAAATGAGAATTTTTGAACTTTGAGCTTCAAGGAAAGAATAAGGACATTACTTAGAGGATCCCTGCAGTCAGCACTTTCAAGCTGCACCTGAATTTTCTGAAATCATATCTGCAGTGGAAATCACCATCTTATTTTCCTGCAATGAAACAGTTTATATGTGAAGGTGAGTTCAATGGTGTATCACTTGTGAAACTTATTTGGATACCTGCAGAATAATTATCTGCCAAGTTTCAATCATTGCATGATATCGAACCAGTGGTACAATTTGTAGCAAACCCGTTCCTCCCAATCCCATCACAGAAGTTTCTGTGTCCCTTGCAAAATTGTCAGGCTGATCTTGACAAAATAGAGCAGGAGATTGACAGTGTTCTAAAAATATACGCAGCTCAAGAAAAATGCTAATTCAGAAAACCTTTTTCTACTGAGGTTGCTGCAACGATAACACCTTAGGGGGGAGTATTCTAATTTTGTAAGTCACTTTTCTTATCTATGAATTTCACTCAATCTAAACACAGAACAAAGCTGACAGGTGAGCATCTGGTCAAGTTCTGCAAGCTTATACATTTGCAACTGAGATCAGTGTCACATCAGGTGAAATGTATAAATGTAATTTGTGGTGTTTTGTTTATGTATATCAATTCTTATTTACTAACATTACTAAAAAGTTGTTGTTATGAATATATAGGTCTATGAAATCATAACTGAGGATAATTTTTTTCCCTGATGTTCCTAACCCTATGCCATTTTACCATCACTACTGGATTTTTTTTTCTTAAACATAGAATCACCCCCCACCCCATTTTTTTCTTCTTCCTAAAATTCTTCTCTTTTCATTAAAGGTAAAATGTGCCAACCAGCCATCCCATGACATCCATTTTTTGAGTGATCATGCCTTCCATGGCAATCATTTTATCAGATATTTTCTCAGATGTTGGAATGTGCTATTGTGAACTAAAAAGTTTGTCTGAATCCGATATAGATTGTGCATCGCAAACCTAGAAAGAAGCCATACAGATCTGAAGGTGCTGATTTCCGAACAAGCCAGCCTCCTTTCACTCAAAATAAGCAACAAAATAAGAGCTAAGAAGCTTATCTCAACTATTTATTTATTTGTTATTAAATTTGGATGCTGCCCATCTCCCCCAATGGGTGACTCTTGCTAACAAACTGACAATTTCAAAAGGAAGGGAACAAATATTTCCGAGCAGCCTATGGCCTTATAGCCGAGAACACTATATAAAGGCTGATACAGTAATGGTTGGTATGCGACTTACTAATTCAGTTATTTAACAGTGTGCTTCTTAAATGGACTACTAAAGTGTGATGTCACTTGAAATGTTTGACATTGATTTTAAACTATGAAAAAAATTGCCAAAAATGAATAGATGTCTAAGGAAGCACCTTATCAAAATAAGACAACCTGAGATACAGGTGAAGTCTTTGGGACTAAAATATTTCTCCTTCTCCTTCTCCTTCTCCTTCTCCTTCTCCTTCTCCTTCTCCTTCTCCTTCTCCTTCTCCTTCTCCTTCTCCTTCTCCTTCTCCTTCTCCTTCTTTAATGTTATTCACTGCCGAATAAAGTAATAATAAAATGCCAGCACTATGAATAACTGTTAATTCTAAACTGCTAAACTGCTAAAAAAAGTTAATGCAGTTTAGTTTGCAGAACATCTTTAATTTTTAAACAGCCAGTGAATAATCAAGGAACACTTGAGTCAGGCAATTTAAAAGCTTTTAGTTTTTACCCCACCAGCAAGAACTATGCAGACAGGACCAATAGAAACTGGGTTAAATGCAGACTGAGATCACTTTCACACTGCAATCAAAATTTGTCATTTAAGATGCCACCCCACCACCTTATAATTGAATTTGTGCAATCAATCAATCAATCAATCAATTCTTTATTTTGGTCAAGGACCAGCATAAGTATTTGTTCTGCTCCCATAGACATCCTTACCTTTTGGCTGCTGGGGATGTTAAGTCTGTCATTCCTCCCTCTTTCTACCACAGCTGGCCAGTAAGAGTTCAAACACTGGGATTCTGGTCAGTGCTATACACTTTCTCCAGCCTCTTTCTCTCCTCACCCACATTTGCTTTAAGGGGGAAAAAATCCCTAACTAGCCACTGTTCAGCTGCAGAGACATCCTTTGGATTAGTTGGGAGGAGAAGGGAGATGGCACCGATATGCACTTTACACTGCCATAGAAAGGATAAGGTGGACAATGGTTGATCCAATGGACAACCAGCCACCACATAGCTTCAAAGGAAATGGTGTAAAAGTATTTTTCTAGGGTTTCAGCTAAGCAACCACTGAACTAATGAACTTTCAGAATTAATCACTTTATGTGAAATGGGCAGCTATATAAATATGATAAATAAATAATAAATAAAAATAAATAATCAACTCAGTTTGCAGAGACCAGCAGAAGCCCACAGCATTTGCCTGTGTAAAGTGCTTGAATTATCTCCATACAAGCCCACTGAAATCTGAATATCTGAATTCCAACTGATTTCAATGGATCTTCTCTTAATATGATCCAACTCATTATTTAATTAACTTGTTTCTTCTTTCTTAATGTTCTCAAAGTAAGTGGAATATATTTGGGAGGGGAAGAGATACAATACTTGCAATTTCTCAGAGACTTGAGCCTGCATTTCCTAGCACAAAGATTTATGGCATATTTCACTAAATTGTAACAGGAGTAAGAATGAAAACAAATGTAAACATTGAGAAACATAGCACGGATTTTGATACAAGCAAACTTTAAGTTTGGGAATTTAATCAAAGCAATACATTAATCTAAGAGATTCATCTTTGAAGTGACACTAGTATGTGGTATTGAATTTGCTCACTAGCTCCCTATTCTGTTTAAAAAATTGTAAGGAAGAAAACCTCCATATATTCCCAATATGTAGGACTAAAAATGGGGAAATGCATATTTATTATGTAGGTAGCATATTTATATGGGCACCCATCTCACATACGTGACTCTGTTGTGTTATACAAGCCAATTGGTGGGAATAATTGTTTAAGTATCCCCACACTACTGATACTTCACTATAAATGCATTGAATTTACATAGAGAAATGCTCTCCATTAGCCAGAAACCTTTGATATCAATGAAGATTCCTCCATGAAAATTTGCTCCTCATACCAGAACTAAACAGAATAAATGCCCATGTATTAAGAACTCCTTTCTCCTCCTAATACAAATCTTGTGTATTCCTCTGCTGATCCTCCCCTACAAATACAACAGTAGTTTTCAAATGGACTGTGCAAAATGTTGTGGAATAATAATTTTGCAACCAAAAAGTAGAGGATGCCAACAAGTAAAAGGAAGAGTTTATTCACAAACAGTGGTTGAATTGGTCCCACAGAAGCAGATCTCAGCATTGCAGTATTTATAAACATGTATAGCACAATATCCATTTCTTCAACGTAGTCCATTTCTTACTGGTCGAATGTATGCTTTTGCCTTATACAGTTAAACTATACATTTCTGCACATACAGAGGCTCCTTGTCCCCTCTAAACTCCTTTAAAATGATGACTGGTCACTTGTCCATCCTGGAATGTCCTGACATGTATAATGATTCATAAGCTTGGCTTCTTTGTGCATGATTTATCTATTCAGAGATAATGGACAAGGGCCTTTTGTTGTTGCTGTTGTTCCTACAGAAGCATTTCAAAAGAGAATTTCATGAAGCTTGCCTCTCAAAGTATGATGTCCTCTGGAACATTCACACAACTACTTTGAACATGTATATAATAACTGTTCTGCTGGGACTGCCCGAACAGTAGCTTGGCCTGCATATCCACATGCAGAAAATCAGGGAGAGTGTTTGAAACAGCTGTGTGAACCTTCAGAAGACACACCAGCTTTAATGCTTTGAGGACAGTTGCTTTGTTCGTGCTAAGACAATTTGTGATGCTCCTCTTCAAATGCTTTGTACATTTTGTGTGCGGTTCTAGAACAAGGAATGGAACAAAAATGAAGAAGAGAGCAATTAAAAAGGACTTGAGGAAAACCAGTGCTAACAATCTTCCAAAGGGCATCTTCTACTTGGAATTCTTCCCAGATTTCTAACCAGCCATCACTTTTGAGCAATAGAGGCTCCAGTTGGTCTGGGTGGGAACTGTTACGCAGCCTAACTCAATATCTGCCCTGTACCCTTAAGATGATGCTGGCTGGACTCTAAATCAGCTTTAAAAGAAGTGCAGTTTGGGACACCTTGCCAGTGGCTTGCCGGATGTTCAGTTCATACTGCTGGCAATCTTAACCCCCACCCACCCCAGCCCACCCCAAACTGGTCTGTCCTCCCAGCTTTCTGTGCCAGAAAAACTTATGCCGCAACCCAGCTGAAGCTTTTTATTATTGTTGTTATCATTTTTATTTCCCTGAATTCCCCAGTTTACTGTTGTTGTTGCTGTTGTTTTTAATAAGTCAGTTGATGCACCATTTCATCATTAAAAAAAAAAAAAAACACATTTGCGGTAGAAGGGTCTAAAAATAATGAAATACTGTAGTGCATGAGTGGATTGATCTGTCTGTCTGTCTGTCTGTCTGTCTATCTATCTATCTATCATCATCTATATATTTAAAAAAGCCCAGCAAAAATGTAGGTAGCCTGGGGAAAGAAGGAGAAGGGGTTGTTGTTTCTTCTGGACTTCTGCATATCATGTAACTGTTATAATGATAATACTACTGGAACGCCATAGCTAATAGTATTTGCAAGAGAGGCAGGAGAATTACAGAGTGCTGACAGTGGACTCAGGTGAGGGCTATTCCTGCTTCTACATGGTAGTGGATCAAAATGCAGGGGTTGCTTTGCAAAAAATAAAGCACAGCAGACACTATGGACAAATAGATCAGGAAAACCCTGGTGGAGGTTGCATTTGTAGTAGGCTGGGTGCTTAGGAGAGAGTGACATCATCTGTTCCTGCTGTGCATAAATGGTTGGAGGCCAATATTTGTAATGGGGTAATCATGCAGTACAGATACGCCATAGGATCTGTTTTCTAAAAAGAAGTTGCTGTAGTTAGGAGTATTGAACCAAAACAACTCTTTGGCAGGTCCTCCCAACTTTCTTTGCCAGAAAAGCAATTTCTGTGGATGGGTTTTATTGGACATATATTCTTCCATG